>NC_083346.1:24613026-24913809 GCF_019175385.1 Lycium barbarum | reverse complement strand
TTCTTATACCGCAAATAGGTTTTCCAAGTTGTACATTCTGGATATTATGAGATTGCATGGGGTTCCTATTTTTGTTGTATCTGATCGGGGTACTATCTTCACTTCCCAATTTTGGAGTACAGCTTTTCATCCCCAGACTGATGGCCAGTCCGAGCGCACCATTCAGGTGCTCGAGGACATGTTGAGAGCGTGTGTTATTGATTTTGGTGGTCATTGGGATCAACACTTACCATTGGTAGAGTTTGCGAACAATAACAGTTATCATTCGACTAATTGCATGGCGCTTTTTGAGGCTTTATATGGTAGGAGACGTAGATCTCTGGTTGGCTGGTTTGATGGGTTCGAGGCTCGACCTTGGAGTACGGATCTGTTGAGAGAGTCCCTTGATAGAGTGAGAGTTATTCAGGCCAAGCTTTTGGCAGCTCAGAGTCGACAGAAGATGTATGCAGACTGGGAGGTCGGAGATTTAGAGTTTGTTGTTGGTGACCAGGTTCTATTGAAGGTTTCACCCATGAAGGGTGTTATGAGGTTCGGGAAGAGGGGCAAGTTGAGTCCTGGGTATATTGGTCCATTTGAGATTATTGACCCTGTGGGCGATGTAGCCTATGAGTTAGCATTGCCGCCAGGCTTGGCGGGAGTTCATTCGATTTTTCATGTTTCGATGCTGAAGAAGCACCATGTCGACGGTACCTACATTGTTCATTGGGATTCTATATTACTTGATGAGAATTTGACCTATGAGGAGGAGCCTATAGTGATTTTGGACAGGCAGGTTCGGAAGTTGAGGTCAAAGCAGATTGCTTCTGTGAAGGTGCAATGGAAGCATCGTCCTGTTGAGGAGGCTACTTGAGAGACTGAGTCCAACATGCATAGCCGATATTCCTGCTCCTTTCTCTTCTTCGCTCGAGGATGAGCGATGGTTCAATTAGTATCTAATGTAACGACATGTTTGGTCGTTATAGTCTTTCCAGCACTTTCGCCCTTTTTCCGAGCTTGATTAGCTCACTTTTGACCTGAGGGGACCGTTGACACGCTTCCCGAGGTGTCTAGACTTGATTCGGGCGACTTTTTGTGAAATTTGGGCTTTAAGCGAAAAAGAGTTGACTCAAGTTGACTTTTGGGTAAATGGACCTTTTTCAACAATTCATTAATTTTGAGAGGTACGGATGGTCGTTTAGAACTTGTGTGTATATATGGTTCAGTTCCCAATGCACTCGGATGCATTTTGGGACTTGGGTTGAGAAGTTAGAAATGAAGTATCGGGGTTGACTCAGTCAACGAGACCTCTGTTGGAAATTTTGAGGCCACGAGTACGTTCATAGCGTGTTTTTATGTGGGTCTGTGTATGTGGTTTGTGAGCATATGGCCTCCGGAGTGGTTCGGGATTTCGGATGAGACTTAGAAAAATGTTTGAGATTCTGGTACCTGGTGTCCGCAAAAGCGGCACCAGTGCCATCCCAGCGGTACCGCCATACCAGAGGGACGACCGCTGGGGCGGCAAAGCTTGTTTCGCCCAGACCGTCCCGACGATCTGAGAAGACGCCGGGGTGATGGCGGCCCCGATGCCGCCGTGGCGGTATCGAGCCTGTTATTTCATTAAGTGTGTATTATAAATCCCATAGTCTATCATTTATCACAGTTACGAAAATTGAGCTCTTAGCAACTGTTCTAGAAGATTCTTAGGGAAAACTCTTGGTGGTAAGTCTTGCTAATCTTCTTACTAATTCCTTATTCCTAATCATCTTAGAATTCCTCTTTCCTTATTAGTTCTTTAGTAATGGAAGATAAAAGTGGATTTAATAAATATTCTACCTCGGCTTTTAAATGATGAACTGATTGGGTTTATGGTAGATTATGATGTATCTAAGGTTATTAATCATATATCTTCCATTATTAGTGTTGAATCCTTGAATCAAAGAGTTAGGGTTTATACCCAAAATTGGGGGGTTTACTTGAATTTCGAAATTGGGTGAATCTTTGAGTTAATTTAGCAATTAGTTGATGGGTTTTTATCACCTAGTGTTTAATTTGATAGTTTACCCCCGAGTATCCCGTTTTACCCTTGTGGGGCCCAATTTCCCAAATTCTAGGGTTGGTTTTGACCTAATTTGAATGATAGCAATATAGGTATCAATCGTCATGATTTCTAATCTGGATTTCGAATATGCCTAGACTTCTTTGATCTTGAGGCTCAGCGGAAGGGCAAGGCTTAAGAGTGATTGTTGGTGTATTGTTGTTCGGCCATCCAGGTAAGTTATGGCTTACCCTTGGTGAGACTTCGTGTAGCGAAGCATATATTTAGATTATATTGTCGGAGAAAGCATGTGAACCTTCGGGTATGAAGTTGGGTTGGATATAGTCTTAGGTTGGGCCCTGTTGTGTGTTTGGGGTTAGCCACCCCGTTGTTTTGTGGCTTGATTATTTTTATGTGGTTGACTTGATGCCACATGATGATAGTAGATGTTGGAAATTATTATTACATCTTGATTGTGATATGGTAGTGACATACTTGTTGATGTTGATACGAGGATAGAGTTTCGTATGACTTGTGTAGTCTCTCATGATTTTGTTGGCGTACCTATATTGGTACTTGTGATATTAATCCGATTACTGATGTTGACACATACATTGCACGCATGCTCATCCTTCATGATATACTACTGATACACTGTTGGTACTTGATGAAACACTATGATGAGTTGGGCTCGATTTTTAAATGAGAGTGATGTGAGAGTCCGATATCCGATGTTAGTCCCGGAATCGTGAATTAAGTGAGTGCATGGACTTTGCGGGTCCCCTAGGGTGGTGCCGGTGAGAGCCTTCCGCGGGCAAAGATCCGGAGTCTCGTCTGTCTGCTGGGCAAAGATCCGGGATGAGTGGCACTTAGACTTAGACAGAATGTATTATTATATTCCAGACTTGTATATTTTCACTTAGATGCTCTTGTATGGCTTAGACCAGGCCCTGGGGGTATTTCCTTATTTCCGCACTATTTCTATTATATATTATTGTAAGACTTACGTGATTATTCTCTTCCGCTTGTTCGATTAATTATTTATGTCTTTATTTCCGTTGGGTTGAGGGTTCGCTTACCGAAGTGGGAAAGGTAAGTGCTCGCATGACTTAGCCAAATTGGGTTGTGACAGATCTATAATTACTCATTGAGAAGGTCTATGATGGACCTTCAAGGTTGATTATAAACCACGGGAATAAAGGTTTTTATTGGAACTAGAAGTCTGCTAAATTTGCACAAGTCCAACAGACCCAGAAAAAAAAAATGAAACCCCAAACCCCAAAACTAAAAAAGCCAAAAATAAATAAAATAAAATAAATAAAAAGACATGATACTATTTAAACATTATAATAACACTTTAATACATCATATGAGAGTCCCCCCCAATTAGACATATGATCAAAATAGTTTTAGGACACCTAATGGTCCTTAAATCACTAATATTAGTCTAAAAAGGCCAAAAATAAATAAAAAGACTTGATACTATTTAAATATTATAATAACAGTTTAATACATCATATGAGAGTCCCCGCCAATTAGACACATGATCAAAATAGTTTTAGGACACCTAATGGTCCTTAAATCACTAATATTAGTCTAAAAAAAACAAAAATAAATAAAATAAATAAAAAGACTTGATACTATTTAAACATTATAATAACACTTTAATACATCATATGAGAGTCCCCATCCATTAGACACATGATCAAAAGACCTTAAGCACAAGTAATGGTAATCATATCACTACTATCTTATTAGTCTGACAATAAGTTATTGTTCTCAAAGCACAACCTTGTTCTAAGGACAACATTACTTGTGCTTAAGGTCTTTTGATCATGTATCTAATTGGTGGGGACTTTCATATGATGTATAAGTGTTATTATAATGTTTAAATAGTATCAAGTCTTTTTATTTATTTATTTATTTATTATTTTTTAATGCTTTTTTAGACTAATATTAGTAATTTAAGGACCATTACGTGTCCTAAAACTATTTTGATCATGTGTCTAATTGGTGGGGACTCTCATATGATGTATTAAAGTGTTATTATTATGTTTAAATAGTATCAAGCCTTTTCTTTTTTTTTTGGCTTTTTTAGATTTAGGGTTTGGGGTTCATTTTTTTTTTTTTTTTGGTCTGTTGGACTTGTGCAAATTTAGCAAGCTTCTCGTTCCAATAAAAACCTTTATTCCCGTGGTTTATAATAAACCTTGAAGGTCCATCATAGACCATCTCAATGAGTAATTATAGATCATAGTCGTTTACTATAGGTATGTTTATTACTAGACCCAGCACACTTAGCTTTATTTTGACGGTTAGAAAACGTATTTATTACAACGGTAATAAAATAAAATATTCTTAAATTTACAACGGTAACAATACACCCTCCCTATGTAAAACCGACTCAAAATTCAAACACCTCCATTGTCTCTTTTGTTGATCAAACGCCTCCATAGTCTCTTTTCTTGATCAAACTCCACCATTATCTTTTTTGTTGATCAAAAAACCCACAATGTCTCAGCTATCCAAAACATCTCTACCACAAGATCCTGCCATTTGTTTTTGCAGTGAATACACTGTCTTGAAGACATCACGCACCCCAAAGAACCCAGGTCGCAGATTCTTTAATTGTGCAGTTGGAACTATAAGTTTCTAATTCAAAATGTATGTGTTTTTTATATGGTTTCACGACAAAAAAAAATCTAATTGATTGCTGTTTGTTTCAGGAATATAGTGATTGCGACTATTTCAGGTTTATTGATCCACACCCCAACAAAACACCAAAAAAATCTCAAATGAGCCCAGGACCTAGCAGGAGCCCAGGTGGACCTGAGACACCAACATCAAAAGCCTTAACCAAATCTGAACTGCAAAATAGGCTCAGAGAATCTGTACAGAACGAGGAATGACTTCAGTCTTTGTTTAGAGAACCTGAAGAGAAAAAGAATCGCTTGAAAGTTATGTTGGGAGAAGCTGAAATTGAGAGGGATGAAGTAAAACAGAGGTTGATGTTGGCTGAAGAGAAAAATAATAGACTAACGATGCTTTTGTATGGTTTATTAGTGGTATTTGCTATATGGAAATATGTAATAGGGATGTAGTGGGACTGGATATTTCATTTTGGTATGAAGAATTCTGGACAATATGAAGCGGATTTTGTTTATATGAAAAATATATGTGTTTGTCCTCAAGAGTTATAACATCTCTATTGAGTTTGTGCATAAACTTTATTCATAGTCGATAATAGTATATATAAACTCACAATTGATGATCAACAATCATTGTAGCAGATAATAAGGTTTCATGTCGCCGATAGATAATTATATTAAGAAGTGACCACTACTTGTAAAAATAGTCATATTTGAAGACATCCAAGTTCACAATCAAACAACATACTTAGATTCACAACAGTCAAATTAATTGTTTGTTAAAACAATCATATTTGAAAACATCCAAACTATTTATGCACATTCAAATTCAAAAGGCAACAACACAATTATATATATACAAAGGTTTCAATGATTTAACCTTCGTATAAATTAATCCAAAACAGTCAAAATTAATTGTTTGTTAAAACTATCAGACATTAGTACTGATTGGTTGTCATCATCCACCACACACATTCAACAAAAACTTAATTGTTTGTTACAACCCAAGTAACCAAATTAGTTGTCTGAAGAACCATTAATCTGGGCGAGAACGCCCGACACAACTTTTTCATAGTCAAACTCAACATCAGCTTGACTCGCCTCACTAGCATTCTTCTCATTAACCTTAGCAGGGATATCTGCTGCCTTCTCAACTAGAGCAGCTGGCATAGGGAGCTCAACCTTCTCGACTTCAGAAGCTGGTCTAGGAACCTCAACCTTCTCAAGACAGCACTAGCATTCTTCTAATTAACCTGGGCAGTTGGCACAAAAACATCTGCTGCCTTCTCAGCTTGAGCAACTGGTCTAGAGAGCTCAGCAGTTGGCTCAACACCTACATTCAACTTGGTGATAGCAAATGGGTCCACAGGTGCTTGTGCTACATTTTTTGGACATAATTAAAAAGAATGCAAATCGTATACAACACAATTACAACAAAAAAATTCAAAAAGTTCACCTTTCTCTTTGGCAGTCTCCTGGTTCTTCTTCTTCGCCTTCTCGCTCTTTCTAAATTTTTCTGCCTCCACATAAGCGAGAACAACATTCAGAGACTCATCCATCTTCACCAAATGTTGCTGCCGTTCCACATGCTCTATCAGCATTGATAGGCCCCCACTTGGTGCGACACGACCCCTAGAAGTCCCAATGCCAACATTACCACCAAAATCTTCTGATTGAATATCTTCCACATCATATGAGGGCTCCTTGGACTCCTTTTCAAACCTACTACGATGCTTCAAGGCATGATGAGTATCCTCATCAGAATTCTCCTTAGGCTGCTTTCTCAACCTACCAGGAGCCTTAGAGCCATTCTTTAGTGTAACCAATACGGTCATGCCTTTCAATTCAATCTTCAATTTATCTATGATGGGATCATCAACCTCATCATTAAATGCCAACAAGTCTTTCATGTAGTCCTAATCCATCTCACGCATTGTAGGGATGATGTAAGGGTGCACAACCTACAAATACGCAAAACATTAGCATTTAGTTTATATTTTTGCAAAAACATTGATAATATACTCCAAATTTATACCTGTGAAATTCCCCCTCTAACACTAAATGGATCACCTTTAGTAAATCGCTCCATTTTTGTGGTGTGCCACCTAAGAATCCTAGGAATAGGCAGAGGAACCTCATCTGATTTGACAGTATGCAGTCTAAGTGTGGGGAAAGCTTCATAAGTCCATACCTATAATAACATAAATAATCGCTAAGTGTAAAAATAAATAACACACAGTCTATAATCTACTACACCAGTGGTTTATAACATGTACCATGAATGCCCAGGGGAAGCCGTAGAGAGCATATGATGGTGTCTTCTTATCAAGGTGAGTTTGGTGGTGCCTGGGCATGTCTACGCTGTCTATCAAGTATTCCAAGGTGAGTTCAAAGGATTTCTTTCCCCAAGGATAGCTCTGGAAGAATTCCAAATCGTCAGCCATTTTAAACCAATCAGCGTCCACACCCCTGGACACATCTTTGACCATCAAAATTGTATGGAGAAACCATACAAGACAACATTTTCAACTTTTCTTCTTTATTTAATCTAGGCCCTCTTATCACCGACAATAGCTTGTCTGATGTAATCTTCTTCTTTCTAGTAACCTTTGCGTAGAACTCTGCCCCTTTCTTAATTGCCCTATCCTCTCTAGATTGAGAAGGATAGGATCCACAGTTTAAACCAGTGATCAACGCAAACTCCTTCAAGCCAAAGCACGCAGGATCGTCATTCACGAGGAACCACATTTCATGCTTCTTTTTCTAGACCACATGACGAAGAAGCATATAGTGGATCATCCGTCCGTTGAAATTGATGAAGAATTTTGATAACTTTCGAAAGTGACCAAAACAGGAACGCTACCACATTTTCCTTAGTTTTTTTTATCCCTCAACACATTGTTAAATTCAACTAACAACGACAGCCTGCTCCTAACATAAACTTTTGCTTTTGCTGCAAAAGTTTCATAATCATCCAGCCAATTGATCAAGCCATACTTTTCAGCGTTAATTGTCTTTGCACAATGTGGCAAGGACAAAGGATCAACATCTTCAGCAACACTATAGTGTTTTGAACCATCCCCAGATACACTCTCAACTCGGCTATCAGCTCTATCTCCATCAACACTACACTCATTAATGGGGTCTGAGTGGGACGCACTCTCAGCTTCTGTACTTCTTTTTCTTTTTCTATCTCGGCTAAGTTCTTCACCTCTTCTATTTTTATCCTTACGATTCACATTAGAACGAGTTTCAACCATAGCACAAGAACGGGGGAGTATTTTTCCTCCCTTGCCTCTACACCTAGGCATTTATACGATCTATATACAAACGATAGAGACGTTGATCAACCACGATTTAATAATAATCGACCAAAAGTCTATTACTAGACCATATATAATTTCAAAAAGCAAAAACAGAAAAACAAAGATCGAAACAAGCAAAATAAGCATAAATAACACACATTTCGACAAAAAAAAAGCAAAACAATAAAGGTTCTGGAAAAAAAAAACAGATCTTTATAAACCCACTTTTTTATCAAGATCGAAAAAAAAAATTAGGGCACTATGGAGCTCAAAATGCTCCGATGGAGTTGCAGAGTTAAAGAAATTACCTGTTTACGACGATCAAGGAATATTGGAGGTTGGGGGAGAGGTGGAAGTTTGAGAGTTCCAAGCTAGAAAGAGAAATAAACAAGAGAAAGGGACGGATGAGAGAGGGGGTGTTTGTGTATTTTATTAGAAGTCAACTGGACTTAAGTGTATAACTTAAAACTTTCAATCTTTTTAAAATTATGAAAAGTACCCCATTCCTATTTTTCTAAATCCTAATACCGAAAAATAATTGAAAAAGAAAATGAGTGGCCACAGTCCCAATTAAAACTTAGAAGTGGCTTTTTTGACAAATCCTCTCTACTTAGCAGATAGCCCGTCATTAATCCCTAATAAAGTGAAGACAACTATATTTATAACCTAATTGAGTTACATCTAAAAATATTTTGAAATATAAACGTGATATTTAAACGAAAACTACGAAGTAGCTAATGAAATTATAACTCTATAATGAAAAATATAACTCTATAAAATGCTAAAAAAAATTATATAAGTGGATAATGAAAAATATAACCCCATTAAAATAGGGGGACTACAGCGCAGGAAAAAAAACCTATTATTGTTAAAAGTATATTAAATTTAAACTTTTAAAAATGATTAGTTTAGAAAGCTATGTTTATATATAAAACATGAAATAAGAATTTGAGTAATTAAAAGTGAAACAGTTTTAGGCCACCGAAAATATAAAATAGACTTTAACTTACATCTTTTTTGACACCTTATCTTTTCTTTTCTTTTTTTTAACTCAAAAGATAATTATGACAATAACTAAAAGTGAATTTCATGAAATTGATCAACATGATTTTTTAGATAATATCGGATAATATAATATACAACAATATAATAGGTTAAAACATTTGTAGAAGGTGGAATCGACTTGACCATTCTTTTCCTTTTTTACTGGATAATCTTTTGAATTGATTAGAGGTTACGATAGTCTTCATAGGAACTCCATAATTTTAGTGCCAAGAAAAAATATTTGCTGCCATCAAAATTCACTCAATTTATGCGGAGGATTTTTATTATTTTGGTTCATATGAAATTTTTTCATTGTTTTAATTGTATCAAGAAAGGAAAAAGAAAGATGCATATATAAAAATAAAAAACAGCTCAACCCATCAAGCTCTTTGTTTTCCAACTCAAAAATAGTAACCATACCCAATTTCATTTCTCCTCCCTTTCATTGCCACTGAAAAATATCTCGCGGTAGAATTTCCGACCCATCTGCTCCCCCTCTTTCTCTATCATATATTGAAAGATTTAGCCACAACACTTGGAATAAAAAATACAATTGAATAGTATTTAACTTCATCAAGTTTTACATATATTTTTGTGACCTTCATAGGAATGAGCAGTCAAAATTTGAAGAGCGACTCCATCTCCTTTGCAAATAGTCTTCCACATAAATGATTGGCTCATATTTGTTATAGAGTTTTGGTATAATATTCTAATTAATTTTATAGCACTTCTAGTTGGAACATGTCTCAAATACGTATAAAAAACACATAGGAAAAGATCTCGAATACATATCGCAAAAGATAAAATCTAGCAAAAATAAAGAAAGTAAGAAAAGAAGAAAATAAAGAACCTATAAAATTGAATAACAATTTACAAAGGAACTGATTTTATTTTTTTTAAGAGAACGGAGGGGAAGGAATCTGTAATGTTACAGGAGCAGGGAGAGGTTATAACTCATATAGAAGAGTTAATAGATGATGCATTTGAGAAAAGAGGATTAGTGATTAATGTGTCAGTTACAAAATGTTTGAGGTGTAATTATCTATGAATTAATATGGTACTAATTGTTAAAAGAATAGGCAATGGTATTTTTGTGCAAGAATACACCCGCGGTGAAGGAGTGAAGAAGCCTAATCTGATTTTTTAGCAAACCAAGTTAATTAGCAATAAGATCATGTACTACGTGGGCTGATATTAACATTTATTTTGTGAGGCTTTTCTAAGCCATTTAGTTTGTAGATTATGCATAAAAAATTCAAAAAGAAAAATTCAAAAAAGGAGAAAAAAATAAATACCAATGGAGGTCATAGAGAGGTGCCACCTCAACTTATCTATGTCAAACTCTATATTATATATAGATATAGTTTAATTTGTAAGTTGTTACACCTTCATCTTGGTCATCTAGCAATTGAAGTTTAGGAACTTAAATTTGAAAAGGGAAAAACAGAAGACAACAAAAGATAAGAAATTAATATTACATTATAATCATGGTTTAAAAAACATTAAATAGTAATTCGCTAAGAGGAGGTTGATTGTCCTTAACTCGATCGAGTTTTCTTTTTATGATTCAGTCAAAATTTACGTAAATCATGCATGAAAATTACATGGATGATAAATCATGGACAAAGAAAAATTCCAAGTTTTCCCATAGTTCAAACAGAAATAAGAATGATCTGAAAAGGGAAGATAATAAAAAAGAAATGAAATGAAAAAGGAAGATAAATAAAAAATATATAATGAATCCATATCTAGGCGTAAAGAAATATCCAATTCTTTTCTAAGTCTATCCACATTTTTTTCTTTTTCTTTGCAAATTCACTTTGTCCAACTCTCTCATGCTAGCCAACCATAAGTTGCTGATTTTTCTCCTTATGATCACAATGATCACATCTATTGTGCCTTATGGAATTATACACATATATGAAGAGATATTGAAGCAAGTTCTTCTTCATTTTCTCTTCAGCCACACATATAGACGTCACCACAAGCCGGAGTAGTGGGAATCGAAACTCTATACTGTCTTAGAAAGGCACTGAAGTGACCCCATTTGGCGTCAGATCCTCGACAGCGTAATGAAAAGCCTAATTAGAAATTCACACCGACCAGCTGACCATATATAAATCGATAAGCATGAACAGTGGTCTCGACTATTTACACACGCATAAAAATCACTCTCAGAGATTTTTGATTCACTTTCCAAGTTCTACTAATGAACTAAAAAAGGAAGAAGAAATTCCCTCTAACGTTCATAGTTCACACTTCATAGACAGCCATGTCTTTTAATATATTCCTTCTGGAAAAAGTGTATATACAAAAGGAAATAGATACTCTCACCACCAACTTTGAGAATAGGCTGGCGCATTATATATCCCACCATTGACCGTTGTACTGACCTTCTAAGGCATTTGCACTTAAGGACGTTTCATGTGATCTCCCAGTTCAAAACCTTGTGTATTGATCAAAGTATGTCTAGTAGTTAAAATGATAGTATCTGTTGGCTGCTCTTCCTACTTTTGTTTATATATGGCTGCATGTTTACCAGCAGTTATTACTTGTTAATGGGTCTAACTGTTCGATGAAAATTAAAGGTCTTCAAAGTAAGGCGTTTCATCTTTTCTAGAATGAAAATAAATATTGTAGATAACTTTTGGATTTTCTAAAATATAAGTTAAACGGGGAAAATAAGAGATTATAATGTGTAACTGATGTAGTTGAAAAGGCAAAATATACAATAGGAGGCGTTTAGATTAGTTGTGTTACAATATTACACATCTAATTTTATGTTTCCTTCACCTTTTGCTACTTAAAGGATGAATTCAACTATCTGATGACACTATGTACTGCTCCTAAATGGAGAATTATTTAGTTGTGCCGCTTAAAAGAAGACAGGTCTAAACAATCACTTGGGTGCTTGGCAGCTTGGGGATGTACTATCTACCAACATATGTATCTAATATGGAAGTTCTCCAGGCAATTATGCTCCATTTTAGAAAATGCACAGAACATAACGTCATAAGAATAAAGTGCAAAAGGCCTTACACGAGTTATTCTACTATTTTTGGCTTGATGTTTGCTAGCCTAGTGGTCAAACATGTATCTCTCTACATTGTACTTCATACGCTGTACTCTGGCCCCGTGATCAAACACGTATCCTGGAGCCCCTCTCAAATTTAATCAACTTAAACTATGTTGGTTAAGCCATTGACTACGGAGAGAAATACCAGGGTGTACATGATATAGAAAAATTAAACATGCATAAGGAGATCCTAACTAGAGAAAAGTTGGAGATCATCAAAAGAGTTACTGTACTATTAGCAAACATATACGAAGAGAAAATAGTGGCAGGTTTGACAATGTCTTTACTATACAGATCAAAATCCTATAGTAACATGACACTGGGTTCCGTTAAATTGAGATTTACCAATATAAGCATTAGCAGAACACAATATTAGGGAGAATAACCAAGGAGATAAGATTAGCTTAGTAAAAATTAATGTTTGAGCTAACATTTGTAGCAATATCTTTAAAGTATCTGAGACAATAAAAAAAAATTTAAACAGGCAAACAAACATTTGAGATGGATAGAAGACTTACGATATTCGTAGCACTTTGGAGTAGAATTCAAAGACTGACTTTAGGGTCCTTAAAATAATTAAAAAAAAAAAAGGGCATAAATACAATCCATAAAATAATCAAATCAATACCTATAGTTATATTCAAACAAAAGAGGGAACCACTTTGGGGCTTACAGTTTGTTGTAAAAGTAAGCTTCATCAGGGGTGGCATGAAGGCCTGGGTTGTTGGAGGCGAATCCTTAGAATATGAAACCATTGATGCAAAGATTAGGAACCTTCAATGAAAGTTTGGGACATAAATGGGCATGAGAAAATCTTTTAAAGAATGAGGAAAAAAAAAATTATGTTCAATTTACGTTCTGACACCATAAGTGAATCTCAAGGATATAGTTCCAAATAGGAAAAGGAAAGGAAGGAACCAAAGAGAAACAGATAACAAAACAACAGTTTGTTATCATATATTACTTGGGATGTAATCAAACAACTGAGAAAAGAAAAGGAGAGAAGAAAGAGGACGGCCATTGTTCTGAAATGATATGTAACCGCTAAGGGGAGTTGAAAAGGCCGTAACCGTAAGAACTAAAAGTGACGCTTGAATTTGTTTTAATGTATCAGTTAATTAATTAAATGGAAAGAATGAGGGGGAAAAGCCAAAAATTTGAGAAAAAGAAAAAATATGAATCCTATCGAAGAGTGCCACGACACCAGGCCAAGTCCTTCCTTTTTATATATATATATATATATATATATATATATATATATATATATATATAGATTATTATAAGTACCCTTCAAATAAATTAGCACAGCGAATGATTAATTAGTTATAGAGGTGTATTTAACACAATATCATTTCCTTTATATCTAAATTCCAATTAGATGGTGAAGACTATGGTAGATCGAAACTCGTGTACAAATATCTTAAACACTAATCTTAAAAAGAAAAAGTATGCTTTGACCCCTATATTCTTCTTACTTAACAAGTGTTTAACGAGAATAATCTATGATTATTTGAGAACACCCTCTAGGCTCTAATGAATTAAGTCTAACCTTTGTTATTCTATGTTAGTGTTAATATTGTTTTTCTTCTTCAGTGGCGTATGCAAATTTTTTCGTAGGCAGTGTCGATATTTGAAAGAACAAATAAGCAAATCACGCTAACGACATCATATTAGAAGGCTGTTAATTACCTGGGAATCTTTTTCGAAAAAATTTCCTACAGATTTTCATGCGAAAATATGAAATTTCTAAATTTTAGAACTTTTTACTTGCGGAAAATATTTCCCTAGGAAAATTTGTATGTAAATTTGGCGCCATTTTGTTCAAAACTATTACCTGGAGAATTATTTGGGAACATAAATCCGTAAGTACCATTGTCATAGGTAAATCCGCAAGTAAGATATAAAATTAAATTCCTTTGTCAATTTGCAAGAAAATATCTAGGTAAAACTACCTGCCAATTTTGCTAGGGATAAATAGTTGGGGATTTACCTAAGGATATTCGTATCTGGGGTATTACATGGGGAATCAGAAACTGCGAATTTTGCTGGGAATTTATTGTTTGAGGATTTACTTGGGGAATTTTTTACCTGGAGAATTACTTGAGAATTTTGTTGCTACGAATTTAGCTGGAAATGTTTTTTGGGGTTTTACTTGGGTTTTCATACTTTGCAATTTACCTGGGGATTTTGCTGCTGCAATTTTAAATGAGAATATTTTTTGGGGATTTACCTAGAAATTTTCTTACTTGAAAATTTACTTGGAAAATTCTTTTTACAAAAATATATTTAAGAAATTAAATTTATAATAGTATAAAACTTGTAAACACCTAATTTTTTACCACTTTAGTGTATAAATATAAAAAAAAATGTATTCTTCTAATATAAATTTTAATAAATAAGCTACTGATTTTAGTATAGTTATTAGCTACTATATTAGCTATTTAACATTTTTTTTTATATTTGTTAAAACTTGTTAATTCTAGACCAAAAAAAGTATGGAAAAAAAAAAAACTAACTAAAAATAACCTGCAAAGCCCCTTCCCCATTTCCTTACTACACGACACACACATGCACACCCACATTTAAAATTCACAGCCGCCTAAACTACCCAACCAAACCCAATCCTAATCCCTATCCCTTAAACCCCTCAACCATTCCCCCTTATCCCAACTCCCTATCCCTCACGTTCCTTTTAATTAAGCAGCAATATACACGGCACTACTTCCATTCACCTATATAAATTAACCATACACACAGTAAAAGGAGGAGAGGGACACATATCAGAAAGGGTAGAAAAAAAAAGCAACGGAGAGGAGAAAAACAGATCAGAAGCAAAAAAAAAAAAAAAAAAAAAAAAACAGTAAGCAAAGAGAGCAAAAGACACAGTTAAAAAAAAATACATTGAGAGCAAAGAGAAAAAAAATACCAGCTCCGTAAAGGTTTGGTTTGGAAATTGAGTTCGAGGTTTTGTTCGCTGTTTCGAGTTCGTGGACTTAAAAATCAGCTTTTGTTAGCCTTGGAACTCTGTAGATTGTACGTTGCTTTTGTTATTGATCGAAAAAGAATTTGAAGGTTCGTTTTCGGTATTACTTTTCTATTTCGATACATTAGATGAATCAAAGTTCTGTTGAAGAATCTTTGACATGGGATAATATCTTTTGATGTTTAATAGTTCGGGACTTATATATGTTCGAGTTCAAATTTAAATTGCAGTTGAATATGCTGGAGTCTCCCGAATCGATTTTCTTTGCTTAAGTATGGAGATACATTTTTAGATAAATAGTACGTTTTTTATCATATTTTAGTTAAGTATAATATATATATATATATATATATATATATATATATATATTACTCAATGGTCTTGTTAGTGCTCTTAAAGATTGTTAAGTATAAAATTATTTATTTTTGTGTGCATGTTTTAATGGTTCTGAAATTTGTTAGTAACACGTTAGGTTAGAGCTTTCTTTTAACATCACTAATAGTTTGTTCCATTTTGAGTTTAAAAGTTTATGATAACATCAATGGTTAGCCTTTGAATGCTCAGTTCCCTTTGTTTAGTATTGAAATTTAATTTCTTCCATGAATTAGAATGAGAATGGTAGAATTCCAAACTTGTAGTGTTAATAAATTAACTATATACACAGTATTATACACGTTATAGTCAAATATATGCGTAGAATAAATATATAAATGATACTATAATAGTGGATATATACATGGTATAATAATGTATATAATACATGTTATATAAGTAAAAAAAATAATTAAATCCTACATGTAAATATACACAGAAAATATATGGTATATGTTTATAATTTATATTTTATAATGAAAATATGAGATATTGAAGTATTTATGTGGATAAATGGAGTTTAATAGATGAACGAAGAATCCACATTTAAGTCTTTTTTTCTTTATGTTCTTTGTTTTGATTGAAGTAAATTTGTGTATATGGATAATTTTATTTATAAATTAAATGGTGTGATATTTTAGTCCATGCTATAATGCTGATGATGTTTTGCTATTTTTTTTAAAAATGATTCAAAAATTGATTCTTGGAGGTATTTGGTTGTCTTAGATAGTTTTTCTCTTTGATGTTAGGTAAGCATGCCATTAAAATGTTCATTTTGATTTACAGTCCTTTGATTCAGTCGTATACTGATACAAATAATTTTAAATCGGTATCTTCGCTTTGAGCCGTATTTTGATGGAAATCATGTCCTTGTGTGAGGTGTTATATATGTGTTTCATTTTTATGATGAAAGATGTAGGTATTAGCAATAAGTATCCAATGATAGTTAGTAGCATATTTGATATGGATTTACACTCATAGTTCTATCTTGTTTTAATATTTCCAAGTTATTTGTAAATATGTTCATTATTCAAGTTTTGCACGTGAACGACTTTATTCTGAGTTGAAGGCATACAAGTGATTTTTATTTTTAAGAAAATTTAAGATGTAGTCGACGAATTAGTACAAAAGATGAATTCAGATAAAGATTGAGATTTAGGTGAAGAATTAACTAGTATAACGATTGTTGCTTTGTTTTATAGTTTATCTAGGCTATCCATTAAAGTCATGTAGTTAAGAAATAAAATTAAAAATTAAAAAAAAAAAAAAAAAAAAAAAAGAACAGCTGCTACTCAACTTTGGGTCATTGGATTTCTTTTGGATGATTTGTATGTATACGTTGATGCATCATTATATACTTTTATCTGTAATCGTCATTAGCTATGCGTGGAGGGTTTGAACCAATTTGTACTTAAGTTTAATTCGCGATAGAACAATATTTGGTCTCATAGTGTTTCCAACATCCATATTAAGGCCTAACTAAAGTAATTATGATGAATTTGAGCGAGATGGGATATGAATTTATTCAAGACCCATTGCCAACTCAAAAAGAAATAAAAGTTCAACAATACTCTAAGCGAATCATAGGCATAGCTAAATAAATACATTTTATCCAAAATAATTTAAGCCGAACACAAGTTGATAAAGCGACCGTGCTAGAACCACGGGACTCGGGGAATGCCTAATACCTTCTCCCCGATCAACAGAATTCCTTACCCGTACTTTTGTTTTCGCAGACCAATAATTAAAGAGTCAATTTTCCTTTTGATCAGGAATTCAATAAGGTGACTTGGAACACCAAAACTCAATTCCAAGTGGCGACTCTGAATAAATAAAATAATCCCTTTTCAAAACGTCACTTTAATTGGAAAAACCCTCTTAAATAAATTTATAACTAATTTGTTTTTTTATTTATTTACGTGGAAAAAAGGGGGTGTGACAAAACTAACAATGACAACACAAATAATATATATTGTACTACCAATTAGGGATTTGGTGAGATAGTGGGATAGATGAAGTGCCTTTGGTTGTAATTGAGTTCTCACATTTAAGCTGAGAATGTAGAGATTCTAGTAGGGAGCGTTTTATCGGCGCGACTATGGATTATTCTGACAAGTGAATTTTCAATACCAGATGGTTAAACCAAAAATTCATTATATATATATGTATATATACTTAATTTAGAATGTATTCGTAATGACCCAATTGCAATTTCAGTATTGAAATAATCCTGCTTTAAAATGCTAGAAATAATATATTTTCAACAAAATATGCTAATCACTTCTGGCACAGAGCCACTGTGGTTTATTCTTTTCGACAATCACTCTTTAGCGACGAACTAGCAAACTATGCTCGTGCGATGCACGGGCCCCAATATGATTAATGTGGTTACTCAATTTAGTTAGTCTTTATGATTTGTATATTTTGCAAAGGATACTGCGATTCTCCTTAGAGAGTCTCTATTTTTCTTCCTCTTATTTTTCCCCTTAATTTCTCAATTGTTGTTAAAATCTATCTTGTTTTGGTTATGTCCGGCTCTTTTTATTTTTAGTAAGTTGACAATACAAATATCTTACATGTCAAGTTTATAATCACAAGATTCAAAAGATATTTTATTAAATTATACACATTTTTAATTTAGAACCATAAGATTTGAAAGTCTATCTTTATTTCTTAAATTCCGTGTCTAGTCAAACGTAGACACATAAATTGAGACTAAGGGAGTGCAATTTCAATTACTTTTTGTACAACTTATCATTGTTGTGTTCGTCCACCTTGGGCGTTTGTTGTTAAATAAAAAAAATTATCTTATTTTGGTTGTGTCCACCTCTTTTTATATTTAGTAAGTTGACAATTCATATATCTTACATGTCAAGTTTATAATCACAAGATTCAAAGGATATTATTATAGTATAAACATTTTTAATTTAGAACCACAAGATTTAAAAGTCTATCTTTATTTCTTAAACTCCGTGTCTAGTCAAACGTAGATACTTAAATTGAGACAGAGGGAGTTTATGTCAAATGAAGGAAATGAAAGGACAATTAAGACATTACGGACCCGTGGGGACTTAAAAAGTAAACACACAAGAGGTAGGATTAATGTTCAACATCTGAAATGTACACATGTTAATCCCTGCTTAGAGTACAATTTTAGTTGCTTTTTGTACAACTTATTGTTGTTGTGTTCGTCCACCTTGGGCGTTTATATATAATATAAGAAAACTATTGAATAGAAAAATAGACATATATTTTTAGTAATATGGCCAAGTAATATGGGACGAAAGGAGTACTTCATTTATTAATTCTTAAAGAATATGAAAAGTCAAGTATAGTAATGTGGCCAAGTAATATGGGACGAAGGGAGTACTTCATTTATTAATTCTTAAAGAATGTGAAAAGTCAAGTAATGTGGTCAAGTAATATGGGACGGAGGGAGTACTTCATTTATTAATTGTTAAAGAACATGAAAAGTCAAAAGTGAACAAGTAAAAGTGCACGGAGGAAATAAATATGTGTCGGAGAATTAAAATTGAAGTGCATACATGTATACATGAGAAGAGAATAAATATTCACCAAGAACGTGAAAAATCAAAAGTGAACAAGTAAAAGTGCACGGAGGAAATAAATTGAGAAGAGAATAAATATTCAGTACTATGACATATATCCACGTGGGATTTGTTAATTCTTAAAGAACGTGAAAAGTCAAAAGTGAACAAGTAAAAGTGCACGGAAAAAAATAAATTTGTGTAGGAGAATTAAAATTGAACTGCATAGGAACGAAATCTCAATTATCAAGAGAGGACCAGTAGAAAAGCAAGAACGTGAAAAGTCAAAAGTTAACAAGTAAAAGTTCACGGAGGAAATAAATGTGTCGGAAAATTAAAATTGAAGTGCATGCGTCAATATATGAGAAGGGAATAAATATTAGTACTATGACATATGTCCACGTGGGATAAAAAAATAGTTGACTAAAGTGTACAAGTTATATAGCTTATGGTACAAGCATTCATTGCATGTACAATTTGTAAAGCTTTTGGTACAAGTATTTGAGGCGGTGTTGGTCCTCCTTAGAGGCTTATATATAATAATAATAATAATAGGCTAGATGATGAAAGCCCGTGCTAGCACGGGCCCAACACAAAAAATAGTACCACACTTTTCTTTTTAGTTTGTCTTAGAAAGAATTATATATTTTTATGTTTAGAAATCATTTAACTTGAAACTTCCCCTTTTACCTTTAATGAAATTATTTAAATCCACACAAATATCTATGACTTGTTTTAGACCACAAGTTTCGAAGATTTTTCCTTTCTTTTTTAAACTTCGTGCCTAGTTAAACTATGTCACATAAATTAGGACAGAGAGAGTACCTTTTAGTAATGTAATTAGGAATTTTTATTATAGAAAGTATTATAATTCAATTAATTGAAAATATCAATAAATTATTTTACTTAGTCCGCTTCTCCCATATATGACTTTTTTGGTTTGGTTCTCCAATTGAAAGATTTGAAATACACCTTCTCCTACCGAGTTTCATGCTATCATCTCTTTCTACTCAACAACACTGAAAAACGCTTTCACGTGTTAGCATATGTTATAGTCTTAAATTTTTAAGTATAGACCAACTTCATCATTTTAAGAAAATATGTGTATACGTTTCTTGATCGTTTATATTTCATCATCTTGATGTTATTCCTCATTATTTGTGTGAGACATATGTGTCTAAGGTATAAGTTTCATATCTTTTGGTTTTATGAATTTTTTAGCGGTTTTTGTGTTCAATTTAAATCGTTATTTCTTTTTTCATGCATTTCTCTTCTTTAAATTTTCTCTAAGCGTACCTTTACCATTTTCTGAACTTATTATCATTATTTAAATATCCTTTTTTTTTACAATTGTCTCCTAATTGTTCACGTGGACCCCACTTTAAAACTTTTTTTTACTTCTACTATTGTATAAGAGTGAGCCCCACCATTTTTTTTAATTTAAATTTTAACTATATTAGAAGAGTGGGTGGACAATATCCAACCCATTCTTCTAATATAGTAGAAAAAAGACTGATTTTTTTTTAAACTGCGTAGCATTTAGACCCGCCAACTTCGAGATAAGAGAGGCACTGGACCAGCAAATCGAGAATGATGATGACTATATGACAAGTGGTCTTATTTCTTTTTGTTCTATTGGAGCTTTTCGTCTCAATTATGTGTCAGTTTCGAGATTCAAATAAGTATTAGTGTATCGGATTGCTCTTTAAACAAGTTTTTTTTTATCGTATT
The DNA here is from genome assembly GCF_019175385.1 of Lycium barbarum. Lineage (NCBI taxonomy): Eukaryota > Viridiplantae > Streptophyta > Magnoliopsida > Solanales > Solanaceae > Lycium > Lycium barbarum. The sequence continues at coordinate 24,893,088 of NC_083346.1, read as the reverse complement.
TTTTTATACATTTTTTTAAATAGTTTTGAATTGTCAATCGTTATACTTATAGTAATTTTTACATAGTTTTCGAATATGTAAAATTTTATTTTAAAAAACTTGAAGATCCCATGCCTAAATTTATGGTCAATATTAAACTGTTTGACTCTCAAAATTCGAACTGCGCCACATAAATTGGAACATAGGGAGTAAGTATTATTTAAACTTCTTCACTCCTTGCGTTGCTACTCCCTTTGTCTCAAATTATTTATCGTAATTCTCTATTTACTCGAACTTTAAAAAATATTACTCCCTCTATTCCATATTAAGTGACTTTTTAGGCTTATGCACACCCCTTAAGAAAGTGCACACTCCTAGAAAATTAGGAGTGTTTTTACTAACTTACCCCTAATTAAATGCCTAGAAAAATAAAAGCTTAATGATTCTTGATAATGTAAATAAGGGTCATTTTGGAAGAAGAAAATCAATTTCTTCTTGAAATCCTAAAGCACCACTTATTTTGAAATAAAATAAAAAGCCTAAAAAGTCACTAATTATGAAATGGAGGGAGTATTAATTAGGATGAGGTTTTAACTAATTTATCTGTCATTGGTATTTGAACAATCATAACATACTTCATAATTGAGGTGTGTGTAGTCTTCAAGAATAATAACTAATAAAAGTGAAATAAGAAAAAAATAATTAATTTTATCTTGAACTTCTAAAACAATAAATAGAGATAACATCTTTCAGAAATCACAACAGATAATTTGAGACGGGCGGATTAATATTTCAGCCAAAAAAGGGAAGTGTTCCATAGCTGAGAAAGGTATTTATAGCAAGTTGTAATAGTGCGAAATGGGGGACAAAAGAGAGAGGTGTCCGGGACTCACGAGTGGCTTTCCAAATTGGGATCCATACCTTTTTGTTTCTAATTCATCATCAAAGAGATGTCTATAAAGGGTGTGTTTTTTTGTTTTTTTTTTCTATTTTTTTTAATTACATAGGGATATGTGAAGGGGAAATGAGGAAGGAGATTACAATGTGAGATTCGAACCCTCGCCAACAAAGTAAAAATTTATGTAGTCAACCAACTGAGCTACTAGCTAGATCCCTACATAAAGGGTGTGTTTAATATGGAGGAAATGTTTTTTTTTTTTTTTTAATTTTCATGTTTGATTGGTTAAACAAGATTTTGAAAAATATTTTCTCTTGGATAACAAGTTCCTTAAAAATAAAAAGATGGCTTCCCTAATGAAAGTAGGGAAACCAAGTTTTACAAGTGACATTTCAAGTTCATTGTTTCCTCTCCATTTATCCAACGCCCCCAACCCCCATCCCTTGACCATCCACACCCGAACCCTCACTCTCTACACCAACCCACCCCATAATGTTTTGCTAGATCATATATAAATGCTTTTGAGATAATACTTTTTTGCTTACTTACCAAACACTAGAAAATAAGTGAGAAATCCACATGTTTTTTAAGGAAAAAAAAAATTCATGGAAATTAAAGTATTATCCTTTATTCCAAAAACACCCTAAATCTTAAAGCTAAATGGACAAATGGAGAGCCACCTAAAGTTGCTAGCGAAAGCAGAATGTCTCTTTTGAGGTTTTTTTTTTTTTTTTAATCACATTTAGGGGCCGAAGGGTGTTCACCCGAATCCCCTCGACAAAAAGAAATTATATTATATGTATAAGGTAGTTATTCATGTTTTATGTACAAATATAGATTTGTACCGGACATTCCTATATGACATTTCTTTAAAGTTTACTTGTTTTATACTATGATTATAGAGAATAACTCGGTCCCTTGCTTCCATTAGTCAGGCGCAGGGATCTCATCTCTTTAGCTAGAATTATTCCTTTTGCATATAGAGTCAATAAAAAAGAAATGATTTGACATCCCTTGAGCACAAGATTAGAGATTGGCTCAATGATTCGGGGGATCAAAATTCACCTTAAAGTTTCAATTTCAAATCTCAATGTAAAGTGAAAGAAATTTAAAAAATTAAATTTATGTATTTTTAATTTCTCTTCTTTTTCTCTAGTAGTGATACCTGTTTTAATTGGATTCATACTCTCACACTCTAGAAAAGAGTATAAAACACTCATGTTGTCATGTTAGCAATGTGTTATATCTAAGTGATGACACAGTATAAATAGAAGTTAAGCATTCAAACGTCATAAGATAGTCTAGGTGGCTATATGAAAAATCCCGATAAAATTTAGAGTGATGTCGATATATTTGTCCATATAAAAACCAATATCCTCAAAATAATTGACAAATGAATCTTTTTTCTTTTCTTTTCAAGTCAAGTCATTTTTGCTGAGCAAAAATAATTTGCCTTTATCCGTACATGAGCACGCATGTTGTGGGCAGTGTTTTAAAAGGCGGGGGCGTAAGGCGGGACGTTTTACATACGCCTCGACGAGGCGTAAGCCTCGAGGCACGGGGCGTAAGCCCCGTGGGTATTTAATTTTTAGTATTTCTTAAAATAATATAATTACAATAAATATTTTTAAATAGGTAAAATTACATAAAAAAAATAAAAGAAAATTGTATATAAATGAAATATATATATATATATATATATATATATATATATATATATATATATATATATATATATGTGTATGTGTATGTATGTATGTATGTATATGTGTGTGTGTGTGTGAGCGCGCGCATGCGCGCTTGATCCTCACAAAACAATGATCAAAGCAATTCATTATACACCGCTTATAACTTGTAATTATATATAACATAATTTTACAAGTATAAACAATACAATGAAATAAAAGCTATTATGAAATGCAAAACAATTCTAACATTTTAACTTTCAAACACGAAAAAAAACACAGTTTCTTAAAACACTATTACCATCATACTATTCATTTTAACTCCCTATAAGCAAATAATCAATAAAATTTATCAATATTACAATTAAAACATAACTTCTTCATGAACAAAAAATAAAATTATATGATAATTCTGATACATAAGACTTATGATCAATGACAAGTGAAAATGTACAATTCCGTTATGTGTTTTGTTTTTTTAAATTAAGTGATATCCACCCTCACGACGTTCTCAAATAGTAAATATCCAATACTACAACTTGTTATATGAGTTACACCCAATCTTCTATTTCTATCGATGAAAAACTATTAAGTAGCATTATTTTGTTAAACAATTATGAGGGTGAATGATTTTAATTAAGGAATTTAAAATATAATTTGTGTAAGAACTGTTAGGCGAGCCCTGGGCGTTGGGCGTTAGGCGTGTTTAGGGCGTACGGTTGGACGCTTAGGGCGTAAGCCTTATAGGAACTAAGCCCCGCACGTTAGCCCCAAAGCGTTTTGCCACTGCCCTGCCCCGAGGCGAGCCTCGGGGGTTGTGGGTTACAGAAATTCTTTTTTACAAAAAATTGGACATATTCCTATGCAATCTTTGTCATTATCCCAAGGTAATTTGCCATTGGTGCGCAGATCTCCACTTGTATATGTTAGGGGTTTTGTGTTGATTTTCTTATCAAATTTGAGTTTTACTTTTCCCTTGAAGGAAAGTCAAAGTATTACCATAATTGTTTTTACTTTTCATGAAAGGAAAATATAACTCTCTTCCATATTTGGCAAATCCTCGTTTTGGAGGAAAAGTGTTGTACATTTATAAATTGAAGATATCCTTCCCACAACTAGAACACAATAACATCCATAATGTAGTCATTAAAGAGTCTTGTTTAGGAGGAGATAATTCTCTCAATAGATTTTATGCTTATTTATATTAGTTTTTCTCATATGTAGGCCAATTGGCCAAACCATATTAGAATAATATGCGTCTTTTAATATAGTTTTCTTTGTTGTCCGATTTATCGTCGTTCAAGGTTTGCAATTGTTAGCTTCCGCACGATACCTGATTATTTCGATCCCAACAGTATATTGAGTTGATGTTGAGCTACCTGAATCTCCCACCACCTTTGAGAATTGTGAACCTATAGATACAATTTACAATCAAAATTTACATTAGCTAAAACAATAAGCAAACTACTTAATTCTAAAAAATGAAGAGAAATTACCAAATGTAATCAGCAAAATGATGCATAAGAAAGTCAAATTGATTGATATCATGGCCATTTGTGATTGCTTTCAACTTCAGCTTTACAATTTAATTAGAAGCCTGTGTTAGCTAGGCATAAATAATCTGTGTATATATAGTGCATGAACTTGGTTGCCACATTATGGACACATGGTAAGCTATATAATCACGGGAAAAGGACACTGTGTGTCCAATGGCCCAAAATAATGCTAAATTTGGGCCTAATACCCCCAGGAGTCCGGTCGGCCCAAATTAATGCCAAAAAATAGCCGATCGGCCAAAATAATATCAAGGCTGGTCGGCCCAACAGCTCAGACGCTTAAAAAAAAAAGACTTTTTGTGGCAACTTACGTCGCCACTAAAGGGCTGCTACAGCATATATACATATGTTAGAATTATATATACACTTTATATACAAGAATTATACAATTTATATACATATGCTGAAATTAATCATACATTTATTATACATAAATTATATGTTAATTATACATTTATTATACACATATTATACAATAATGATATGATATTTATTTTTAACATATACAATAGTGATACATATTATATACCACAATGATACGGTTTCTATAGTACATTTTTTATACGTATGGTACACTTTTTATACAAGACTGATACAGTTTATATACACATGCTGGAATTATATATACACTTTCTATACAAAAAATGATACATATTATATAAAAAAATGATACAATTTTCTATTCTATACAGGGCAGTTGCATTGTGCTGATACACATTATATACACAAATGATACATATTATATACAAAAATGATACATACCTTAGTGATTCATATTTTATACAGTTTCTATACATTACAGATAGGTACTGATACATATTTTATACACAAATAACACATATTATATATAAAAATCGCCTCAAATATTTTTATGTTTGAGTTTTTATTTGAAAATTGTCTTATTTAAGTTTTGGCTATGGATGAGATTGGTTTAGTAGGTATAATTTGAATTTGGGAAAAATTGGACTAGAGGATGGGATTATTTATGGCCGACCGGTCATATATGTCCTTTTCCCTATAATCACCTTACATCTAATTAATTTTATGGTATGTGACTGAGCCACGTTTAATTTGGTTAGTTCTTGACTAATGATCAGAGGCTACCTATAGTCCTTGACAATATTTTTAATCTTTTGGTAATTCAAGAACTAAAGAAAACAGTACAAACTATTGGTCATAACAATAAAACTTATATTTCCTGGAAAACAATTAATGAATATGTCAGATTACACGTATTCCTTGCATGTTTTTCCTCTTGATCATTATCATGAACTAAAAAGAAGCAATTAAAAGTTTATTTTAGTAATTATAAGTGAAAATACCAACTTATCTCTTCTTTAATCTTAGATTTTTGCTAAGTTTGATGAGAAAACAATGTATTTAATGTTGTTTACTTCCATTTTACAGGTTCTATGTGATTTAGAAGTGATTGGGAAGAAACCAAGTAAAAATGAGGCAAAAAGGAGCTAAAACGAAGAAAAGAAAAAACTGGCTAGAAGTACAAAAAATGGCCAGATTTGCAATTTCAAACATCTGAAATTATGAGGACTGTTTTTGTCATTTTTTGAGTGAGGAAACGGGGGAACTACAAAAGGAAGACAAGGGAGAAATTATTTTCATCTTTGGCCATTTTTAACAAGACTTGGAAGTCAGGTTTCATCAACTACATCATTGGAGGAGAAGATTGGAGGACTTAATGATAAATTTCTAAAACCTTTCTTCAATTCCGTATTTTGTATTGCATATCTAAGTATGTAGCATTTATTATTCACTTGAATCTTGTTTATGGGAATATTCATGATTAAAGTTTGGATTAAAACTCTTGTTTTGCTTATGTTGAATGGTTTTTTTTCTTTCTAATGAAGTGGGTCTTTGTTTCTTTAATTAATCTTATTCTTTAATGTTTCTTAAGAGATTAGCTAACCCTAGGACCCGCCCATTTACTTTGATTTGAGTTTGGAAGAGGAAAATTAAGGTTGGAAGAGATTAATTAATAAAGATTTGGGGCTTTAAACCCCATCTAATAACTTGAGTTAGGAATACGAAAGTTAACTTGAGATCAATTGATAGTGCTTAATATCACACCCCAAAGCTTGGAAAAGTTTAGAGAGAAATTCATTGATTTGGTTGGAAGACTTTCAATGAGATTTTAGAAACCATTATCTCTTAACGTAAACTCGCTCTTAGTTGTAAAATCATAAAATGCATTGGATCGTTATTTGAGGGTAATTTCCCTTGTATCCATGCTTGTGGCCATTAATCATTTTCCTGCTTTCTAATTATTTTTATCTTTTTTAGTTGTTAAACAAAAAAATCAAATATTAAAAAGTGTTTGGCTTAGTGTAGAAAGTGAAAATTCCTTACTTGCTTGATCGCCTAGTATATTATTCCCTATGGATTCGACCCCGACTCATAGTTGGATAAATTATATTGCGACGACCGTGTACACTTTCTCTTTGAGGAGCAGATTTGGATGTTATCACTTTTGGCGCCGTTGCCAAGGAACAATTTGGCGTATTTAGGCTAGTTTAGGAAATAAACTAACTTGCTTTAGTCCAAACTTGTGAATATTTATGTCGCTGTTTTCTTTGCTTTATTTTCTTTTTATTTGAAAAATGGCATCATTCCATAAAAATGGATCGGAGGGTAGTTATTCATACTTTGATGACCTTATCCTTATTGTGGAGGACCCCACTCTTGGCAAACTTGTTTGAAGTCTCCCGAGGAAGGATTGTGTACACAATTTCGAACCCATGAGTGGAGCATATGTGATAGATGTGGTGGTCAAAATGGCCATGGGACTAATTGTGCTTATGTGTCCTTCCCTTCCCCGAATCCCCACTATGACAGTTCTACTTTTTGTTGTGACAATGATAGGAAAATGGAAGCGGAAGAAGTTTGAGAATGGTCAAAAGGGAGAATTCAAGCTCATGATGGAATGCCTACTTGATAGAGGAAATGAAAATCAAAAGGCCTTGGAGGAGTACTTGGAAACTAGTCTCCAAATTGGCTTGATGAGCGAAGACAAAGATCCTCCATGGACATTTGCATAAAATCAAGAAGAATTCTCAAATGCTCAATATGAGAAGATAATGCCCATGTAGGTGGCCAATCATGAAAATGAGGAATCAAGAATTGAACACCCTCCAACCGAATCCATTCTCATCGGAGATGCCGAAGAAGAAAAGAAATTAGAGTCAACCGTTTTCTTGCAAAAAATGGTAGAAGTTGACTCTAATTTGGGGGAAAATGAAAATGTCAAAATCCGGAAAAATTTACAAATTGGGAGGTTGAAGTCTCAGTCCAACCATTTTTCTACATTGAATTTGTGTGGTGGTATGGGAATTGAGCCAGGTACATCCATGTTGGATGGTGAAAAAGAAAGACAAGTGCCTTACATCTTGCAATTTGAAAGATCGAGAAGGCAAAATTACATTCCTCATTTGTAAGCCAAGAAGTGTAAAATGAAGAAATTGACGTTTGACTTGTTCATCTACTTACCACTCCCGCCGCTCGCGGTCACAAACTTGAGTCCAAGTTGGGTGCCCAATTTATAAGTTCTAAATGGCAAGAAAAGGGGTAAAGTTGGTAACCGTCGTGGTGCGACGTTAAATGAAACGCTTGGTGGGAGGCAATCCATCGTTTTCAAAGTTTTTCATCATTTTTGAAATTTTCTTTTTCAGAATAGTTTATTTTATTGTTTTAGACTAATCTACCAAATTTCATATTTTTTGGAGTTGTTTTGGATAGGGATGAAATTAGAGCAGCAACGTAACAGTGTAGAAAATAGTCCATGAGCTAAGTGTGGAAAGACTGCACAGTGAAAAAAAAAAAAAGACAAAAGAAAATGGAAAAGAAGGAAAAATACAGAAAACTGCCTCTGGAAATTAAATGAGCAGAGAAAGTGAGGCAGTGCACTATGCATAGTGACCATGTCTAGGTAACACTTTAATGCAAAAGTCCCAGGTGAAAAAGGTGTTGTATATATTTGAAAGAACCAAGTGCAAATTGCAAAAATCTGCCCAATATTTTACCACTAAACTGCACAAACACTCACACACACCCAACTCTGAGACCTTCGACCCTCCTAAATCTATCGCCACTCCTCACACAACTCACCATCACAGGCCACAAACAACCAGGTACGCTTCTCTTGTTCTTTCTCTGTTATTTTCTCTTCCCTCTCTCCTCTCCTCTCTCTCCCTTGCTTTCTCTCTGCTGAAATTTTTCTTTTCCTTTATTTTCTATACCTATGGTTTGTTTATACGAAATTTGGGGTCACAACTTGAGGTGTTGTTGGCTGAATGACATGTAGTTGTGCTTTTTTGAACTATAGTTTCCTTGTTTTGGGGAGGGTGATTCAATTGTCTGGTGGTGAGAAATAGCTTGTTTAAAGAGATGCACACAACCTAGTTGATGAATTGTCTAAGAGGGGAATTAGTTCATCAGTAAAGTCTTAGTAACCAAGCACTATTAAGAGTTGATTGTGAGTAAGTTTTGGATATTCAAGTAGGTTGTGGACTGCTTCTTGGTCAAATTGTTCGAGCTTGTCACAGGCATTCGTTTGGCGCGAAGTGTGGCGAACTTGCCTGTAAGCATGCTCAAGTGTTCAGATTCTCCCCCCCAAAACCTGCTCTAATGATCTTTAAAGGCATCATAATGCTTGTGTGGGGTGGGGGAGAGCGACATTAATTGATACTATGACTGCCGGTGTTAAGCCAAGCGACTGTGAGTGTCATTCGTGCTAGTGTCGTTGTGTGTTGTGCCAGCTGATTTAGAATGATTCTCAGCTACTGAACGAGTTATCCCAGCGTACTAGATGTTTCAGCATGTGTAATTTGAAAGATGTGTTTATGATTTTTTTGGGGGGTAATTGTTGTGCTGAATGTCATTAGAACGAGCTAATTTCCACTTTAACAATGTTCGCCTGCATATGTCACTCTACTCAAGAGATGAATGATCATGAATGAAGCTCAATGGCACATATACTGTAATGCAAATTGAATGTTGTGAATTGTAGAATCCTGAGAATAGAAGTTATCCTGAGATGCTGTAAAAGAACATTGAGTTTGAGTGTCCGAAAAATTGATTTGGTGGTTGAATAGGCTGATGGATATTCGTAATAGTTTTGATGTATATGAGTACTAATGAAAGTTCTTGATGGCATTTTTTGGTGTACTAGGATGTCTATGATTTTTAACATCAAGACTCGATTTTTATGCCAAATTTCATTATATTTCTATTGCTGGATGCACCTAATGTTCTCTGGTAGGTTCTCAAATGATCCTTCATTTGGTGGAATTATACCGTACCAAAGATTGTTTAGCCAAATGAAACGATAGACTGCTGAGAAATGTACATTCTGATACAAAATGGCTTCAAGTTCACCTTATGCTCTAGTTCAGTGACATGTCTATTCAGGGAGTCCCTCTTGCTTTGCTTCTATTGTGTAGTTACATTGAGGACAATTGTCACGCCCTGAACCATGGCATGAACGTAATACGACACTCAATGTCTTGCTGCATGTGACCGAACAAACCACATGGCTTGCTGAGTCTACATGGGATATGAACTGATGCGGAATATAAAGTAAACATGCATGAATTGTGAAAACATGGAGTTCAATAATCATAAGTCTGAAAGTATTATTATTATATCATGAATGCGGAATTATAGTAATGTAGCCAACGAGGCTAACTCAACTAAACATCTGACATGATAACTGACTAGTCTATGAAACCTCTGACATGAATCTGACTGCTACATTATTCATCGGGACAAGGCCCCCGGCATACCTTAAATGCACAACTGACATAAATAGAAGTAAAGACAAAACCTCGAATGAGATGAGGCTCACCAAAAGTTGATACGAGTAAATCCGCTGTCCTGTAAATCAATACTTGCATCGTGAAATGCAGGCCCCCGGCAATGAAAAGGGGACGTCATTGTATTATAACATGAAGATAAATATATAATATAGCTTGTATAAAAACATGGAAACATGTAGAAGTTCATGAAAATAAACATGAAAGTTCATATCTTGCATCTAAGAACTCATGGAATGCAAAGTATGGGTTTTCAACTATGACGAAAAGATTCTTAATAACGAAAAAGGAATATTAAGAACACAATAACGAACTATTAAAACAAACATGGTATATCATGGTACATGTACTTAGGATTATCATAAACATGTCTAAAACCCTAGTTTTGGTGAACTTTCGTATAATCATGGAAGAACGTAAAATGTGAAGAACAATGATGTTCCACTCGTGGATAGAAACCCTACATACGTGGTGATACTCCAAACTCGTCGTAAAGGTCTGAACTTTGAAGAAGAATTCCAAAGCCTTAATCTTGAATTTCTTAAATGGGTTTTCTTGAAAACCCTAGGTTAAGAATGGTAAATTCTTGTTCAGGAATCATGGATATACATTAGAATTGACTTGGAATGCATAGAATAGACTTACTTTGATGTTTTGGATTGATGGGAGACGAAAACCTTCATGCTAGGGCTTGGGAATTGTGAAATTTGATTCTCTAGAATGAAGTGTTGTATTTATATTGTTTGTTGTCAGGGAGGATTGATGGTGCAGTTGACGGTCCATCGACATGTCGACGGTCCGTCGAGTTGCTTACACAGTTCGAGTCTGATTTTTGACGGTGCATCATTGAAGGTCCGTCAACATGTCGACAGTCCGTCGATTCGACCGTACTGTCAATAGTCTGAGGAAGTCCAAAGAGTTTGCAAAACGAGGTTCCTAGGGATGGTGCATTTTGACGGGCCGTCGATCAATCAACGGTCCGTCCCTTTAGCCGTCGAATGCCACCCGTAGAATTGAGTCTGATTTTTTTTTACTTAAACTCCCATTTTTTGGCTTCTGGGATCCCTGAGTCATAGGCGTGACTTAGTTTAAAGGTACGAGGTGTTACAATATCTCCCCTTGAGATCATTCGTCCTCGAATAATGGGTCATGGTTAAGAGTGTGACTGGACATGGCTTGAGTACGTGAATGTGAGGAAACATGACATGGAACATGGAGACTGAATTTTTATGACATTGTTACATGGAAACATGAATATTGAGGCATGGAACATGAGCACTGGATACATGAGCTTGAAACATGAGACATGACATGGACTATGGAAGGGTTACCTTGAACATTCTCTGTTGGTTCCTTAAACAAGTACGGATACTTGGATTTCATGTCTTCTTTGACTTCCCATGTAGCCCCTTCCACTTTCTGACTCCTCGACAAGACTTTTACTGAGGCAATTTCTTTTGTTCTCAACTTGTGAACCTGACGATCTAGAATAGCTACGGGGATCTTCTTCATAAGTCAAACCATCCTTAACCGTTATAGTATCAGTAGGAACAACCAACAAAGGGTCTCCCACACACTTCCTTAACATGGATACATGAAACACTGGGTGTACAACAGCCAAATCTTGTGGCAACTCAAGCTCATAAGCTACTTGACCAACCCTTGGTAGAATTCTGTAAGGTCCAATGTATCTGGGACTAAGTTTTCCTTTCTTATCAAATCTCATCACACCTTTCATAAGTGAGACCTTTAGGAACACCCAGTCATCAACTTGAAATTCTAAGTCCCTACGCCGCATATTTGTGTAGGAATTTTGGCGACTCTGAGCCATCCTCAAATGCTCTTGGATCAACTTGACTTTTTCCATAGTCTAATATACTTAACTCTGGTCCTAACAACTCAACCACCTACCAGCTAACCAGAGCACAACACAAACCTCAAAGATCACCATAATACGCATGACATGACATAACAGGGTATCAGAACATGAATGTGACTGACATGAATACGTGAATAATAACTTTCATGAGTCCCGATCTGACATGAACACATAGATATTGAAGTGAATGAATACATGGATACTATACACGAGACTTGAGAAAGAATTCGCGGGCATGAATGACATGACTACTGGATCACGAACATAAACATGACACGATTACATGGACGTAAGGAGCATGACATGGAACATGAATACTGGCCGACGTGGATACATGGGTGTTGAGCTGACATGAGACTTGAATACATGGATATCATAACATGAAATTGAATGCCAAAAACATGGATTTTACAATAGGAGATTTGTGTGCTGAGCGGAGATGAAATTTGAACACTTAGAGACTTGATCATAGATGTTCATATACCACCATAATGGGCATATGAGATAGGAGTATGACTTAGGCTTTGAATGTAAGCGAAACTCGATGCGAATGAGACGGACATGAGTCATAGAACTAGAATACGATCTTACCACAATGTTCTAGCATAGACATGACATGAATACGTCGAATCTGAGTGGAATATTTCTTAAATAAGTACCACAAGGTACCTGAAAGGATCTCTTCTTTGAAATTGGGGTATAACTTTACTTCAAACCTTACCTTGTTCGTTCTGAAACATACTTATGAGCTGGCTTACCTTGCTTATTATCGTGAGCGGATCATAAAGAATTGGGAGAAAATGAAGCATTCGTACGAATCATATGAGACACTTCATTTTAGGGCATAAACATGCTATGGGGACATTGAAAATGAATGACGTAAAACGGAACATACGTACATGGAAACATAATTAATATGGCATATAACATTAATACATGAATAGCATGACATGGGGCATGAGGACATGAGCAACATGGCGTTTACATGAGTACTTCGAAGCTGCTTACCCTGGCGTTTGGACATGAGTTCATGAGTATTGAAGTAAGAATAAAGCATAAGTGTGACTTGCATGGAGTGCAATTTGCAGGCTTCACTCTTGGGTACTCAGAGACATAGAGCACATATAAGCTATCACCTTTGGAACTTACATATTCTTACAGAATGGGACATGGTTCAACATAGCTTACTCTTATCACTGTGAGTAGATGCCCTCGTTATAAAATAAGGTTCATGAAGGAAGGGATTATAGGCATGAGTACTTCGTGCATCAAGCATCTAAGACATGAGTATAAAGTCGTTTTGGACATGAACAAGGCATAGGTACTTAGGAAAAGAGAAAGGCATCCTTAGTGCCAAGCTATGAGATGGTTTAAGACATTAGCTAGAGGAGCATACACACGAATTACATCGAATCGTGGGTAGGACATCCATCTTGATCTACTTTCATCATTACCTATCACCATCATTGTTACGATACCGCTATAAGTGGGACGCATGAAGAGATGAATTGGGGTACGAGTACGTGGCAACGTGGATAGCATAATCGTTGGGGTCAAAATAAGACATTTACCTTAGTCATTCTCCTCTTATTCGAGGGATAGGTGTAGATCGCATAGGAATTTTTGTCTTTAAACGTTGACATTACTTTCTCCTTGATCCTTATCAAAATCATCATCATATTCGAAAATCACTTAAAAGTTAGATCATGGACATGGGTATAATTGCACGATAGATACGTGGGACAAGATTGCGGTTTTTAACTTTAGACACGAGTACAACCTGATGTGTGAAACATGCAAGAACATTTCTTTTGCATAGCTTGCTATCGTATGAAGTCTTCATCCCTGAATCATAAACATGGAGTGTAAAGCGCTAACGTGAGAACGATATAGTATGTAAGGTATGAGTAGAGTACTTCTAGGCATAGGTACCACCTAATACGTGAATTACTCCAGAATAGCGTTACTCCAAACTTTTCTTTCTTGACACTTATCAATATAAAGAACACATGCTATACCTTGGTACTTTGTCGTACCATCCCCCCTTTAGTTCAAAAGCTGACGTTTTAAGCCTGAGAATTCCTTAAGTCTGATGAGAAGTCGCTATCTGATCATTCTCCTGGTTCTGACTCTAAGACTATCGTTGTGAGACTTACTTTTTTAATTTCCTTGCCTACCTTCTCTATTACCCATCAAAATAATCCTCTTAAGACAACTTACTAACATTACAACCTATAATGCTGCCAAAACACTTAAACAAGTTAGGATTATACCAAGAGACTCAACATCATCCAATTGTATCTTCTAGTCAAACACTAACTTTTTTGTTTTAGCCATATACATAGTCACACTGAAGTATGTCTTCATCGTTGAAGGGAAAATTTTAAAATACTCTACTCTGAACCTTCGATCACAATGTAGCCACTAGAACACAATAATTCAAGAGGCAATACCAGCTCATACATATGAAGAGGGAAAACTATTGGCATACCTACGACAACGTTTGGCGGTGCCTCTGAAGCCTAACAACCTACCATGTCATGATAACGGGTCTAACCCCTTTTTGATCCTGACACTTGACTACTACCTATGCCTCGACCTGCTGGTGCCTGAGTGTTATGGGCTAGAAAAGGTGTTGCTGATGCTGATGCGACTGGTCCGGTGGGCTGAACTGCACCCCCACCTCTGTTGGCACTACTATACTTGGTCGATGGGCACTCTCTCTGCATGTGGCCTCGAAGACAACAATTATAACATACATCCATGCTCATACGACAGTTTCCTGCATGCCTTTTGCTACATTTGCTACAAGGAGGATGCCGCTGAAAATTTAAATCCATACTGTTATTAAACTGGGGCATTCCCTTTGTAGATATCCTAATCCTCTGCAGACGAAACAATCCAGAGCATCCTCAGGATATGGAGCTGAGTGGCAATCTCCACGGCCTAACTTGGGGCACTTGGTCTGCTTGTGGCCCCTCTTACCACAATTGTAGCATATTTTGAGTCTTATGTAGCATTCACCTATGTGGCGCTTCCCACATGTGGGGCAATTCGGTATGCTTGTAAAATCGGTCCTCTCATGTCTTTTTGTTGCACGAGCAACTCTATTACGTGTTGGATTCATAGTTGCATTATCGAGAGGGGGAATAAGGCACATCCCCTCGAAACAAGAGCCTCAAATGCATTAAGGGTTCGGTCTATTCTCCCCACACGTTCCGGTCCAATTTGCTCCATTCCTGACAACTCCATCTGAAAGGAACACGTCGATAATAATTAGCGGTACGTCTCATTCTTCCTTTAAAACGAGGCGTATTCGGTAGAAAAGGACAGAAGTCGAAAAATTTCTTACGGCATAGCTCTATGGCACGATCTAGAGTAGAAAGAAGTGAGACAATCCTAGATGTCTTGGTGGTCAACTGTTTATATGTGTGGCGCGCACACACATATAAAAGCTACCCCACTAGACATGGTTTCATAGATTCCCTAAGACACTAGAACCTAGGCTCTGATACCAAGCTTTATCACGCCCCGAACCATGGCCTAGACGTAACACGACACTCGGTGTCTTGTTGCATGTGATCGAGCAAATCACATGGCTTGCTGAGTCTACATGGGACATGAACTGATGCGGAATATAAAGTAAACATGCATGAATTGTGAAAACATGAAGTTTAATAATCATAAGTCTGAAAGTATTACTATTATATCATGAGTGCAGAATTATAGTAAGGTAGCCAACGAGGCTAACTCAACTGAACATCTGACATAACAACTGACATAACAACTGACTAGTCTATGAAACCTCTGACATAAATCTGACTACTGAACTGTTCACCGGGACAAGTCCCCCGACATACCTTAAATGCATAACTAACATAAATAGAAGTAAAAACATAACCCCGAATGAGATGAGGCTCACCAAAAGCTGATACGAGCAATGTTCTAATGAGTAAATTCGTTGTCCTGTAAATCAATACCTGCATCGTGAAATCTAGGCCCCCGGGTAATGAAAAGGGGACGTCAGCACATTTGAATTGTACTGGCATGTAAAGCAACTGAATGAAATAAAGCATGGCACATGAAATAATGGAACTGAAACTGAAACTGTATCTGTAAGCTGAACATCAACATGAGTATCATCTGACAAGTATATATATATATAAACATGAGAAAAACATTTTAAGTTGGGAGAGCATTAATATAACCAACAACATGAATCACCACGTGGGTACGTGGAGTCTGGTACCTTACCCGACTAGCAGAGATATCATACCTTGCCAGGGGTAGGAGATATGAACATGACATGAAATGATCCAATCAATAAAACATGAAGGAATCGTCCTAACTAGGCGGAGCGATCCTTAGCCTACGGTGGCTAACATAGTTTCAGGATATCTGAGCCTTCTCGGTAATCTGTGCAACTCCTAAAATTATGAACATGGATATATTTGGCTTAGTAGCCCATGAAGTATATAAACATGATTGTAAACATGATTCGTGATTATATTATAACATGAAGATAAATATATAATATAAATTGTATGAAAACATGGAAACATGTAGAAGTTCATGAAAATAAACATAAAAGTTCATATCTTGCATTTAAGAACCCATGGAATGCAAAGTATGAGTTTGCATGGATTACAGATAAATTCTCAATAACCAAAAGAGAATATTAAGAACACAATAACGAACTATTAAAGCAAACATGATATATCATGGTAAATGTACTTAGGGTTATCATGACCATGTCTAGAACCCTAGTTTTGGTGAACTTTCGTATAATCATAGAAGAACGTAGAGTGGGAAGAACAATGATGTTCCCACTCGTGTATAGAAACCCTACATACCTGGTGATACTCCAAATTCGTAGTAAAGGTCTGAACTTTGAAGAAGAATCCCAAAGCCTTAATCTTGAATTCCTTAAATGGATTTTCTGGAAAACCTATGTTAAGAATGATGAATTCTTATTTAGGAATCATGGATACACATTAGAATTGACTTGGAATGCATAGAATAGGATTACTTTGATGTTTTGGATTGATGGGAGAAGAAAACCTTCGTGTTAGGGCTTGGAAATTATGAAAACTGATTTTCTAGAATGAAATGTTGTACTTATATTGTTTGTTGTCGGGGAGAATTGACGGTACACTTGAAGGTCCGTCGAGTTGCTTAGACCGTCCGAGTCTGATTTTTTACGATGCATCATTGACGCTCCGTCGACCTATTGACTGTCCGTCGACCTGTCGACTGTCCGTCGATTCGACTGTAATGTCAATAGTCTGAGAAAGTCCAGAGAGTTTGCAAAATGAGGCTCCTAAGGAGGGTGCATTTTGACAGGCCATCGATCAATCGACGGTCCGTCCCTTTGGCTATCGAATGCCACCCGTAGAATTGAGTCTGGGTTTTTTACTTAAACTCCCCCTTTTCGGCTTCCGGGATCCCTGAGTCATAGACGCGGCTTAGTTTAAAGGTACGAGGTATTACAACAATGCAACATTTTAAGTTGGGGAGTGAAACTTCATTTTGATAGATATTTTTGTGATGGGTGTGTGATATGTCATGATGGATGATAATTTGGTAGATTGACTTTTTTTTGTTTTTTTATTTTCACTAACATATTTATATTAGTACGATTTTTATTTTTTTTGTTTGTTTTTGTATGCCTATGTTTTGTTGTGTATTAGCAATATCCTTGGCTTTTCTTTGTCGTGGTTCTTTTCCCCAGGATGCTAATGTCTTGTGAACCCGGTGTTTTTAGATAGTTTTGAGTCGGCTTGTCCCTAGGATAGATAGTTGGGCACTTTCTTAAGGGAAGTAAACCTTGTAGGTTAGGTGTAGAATTGAGTTTTAGGTACTTTAGGAGTAAAAAAAGTGTTGGGATGTGATTTTTTTGCCCCTTCACTAACTTTTGGCTTGCTTAGTACAACTTATTTAAACTTTCACATAGGAATTCTTGATCTTTGAAAAAGAAAACGAGAAGTAATGATTCTTGTTTTGGCCTTTAGACTCAATTTTTAGTTCTTTCTTTCACTAATTAGTCTATTTAGATTAAAAGTGACTTTGTGAGTTCATTTTGTTTCAATTGGATCTTGGATACATATTCTAATTGAGTTTTCATGTGCCATGTATTGTGAGGTTTATTTGCAAGTTCGATTGCATATCTTGTGATCTAAAACTTGCCCGGAATGTGTTTCAAGGAGAAATCCTAGATTTACTTGGTTTGAAAAATGAAGTTAGGCCTTCCTTGAACCGTATTTGTGCCTTAAATTTCCTACCCTTGCATACTTTCCCTAGTCAACCCCTTTTGAGCCTTTCGCCTTTTCTTTTGCAATCATGTTACAAGCTTTAACCTTTTATTCTTTATAGACCTATCTTTTGGCATCCTACCTCCCTAAGTGTTTTGAAAGTGCAAATATAGGCTAAAATCCTAAATTTGGCGGTGATGGTTGAAAAAAGTTGTGATATGGAGTTACTTTAAGGGTGAAAAGGTGAAAGAAAAAAATGAAGCAGTAGAATAGAAAAGGATTTTTTTTTTTTTTTGGAAACTTCCTTATTATTTTGAAAGAAGGAATAATAAAGAGTTGTGAATAAAGGGAAAGCTAGTTGGTGAAATGAAAAATAAAGAAAAGGGTGGAAAAGTTTGAAAGAAAGTATGATTTGATTGTTGCAAATTGTAGTGCTTATGGAGATTTTGATGCACTTTTACTCAAATTGTGCCCTACCTTAACCAAAAGCCTACATTACAATCCTTTAAGTCCTAATTAATTTTGAACCAAGCGTGTCTATATTAGTGGAGAAATACATAAAAGTCAAGTCTATGGTACTACTTGTGTGCATTTAAACATCTTTGTGTGTGAGAGAGCTAATTCTTTCAATTTGATATCCCATTTGTGTCTTAAATTGCATTTTATGAGTTGGGATTCTCTCTCGATTGTGAGGGCACATGAGAATTTGAGTTGTGAATTTGTTCCATTTTCCAATTTAAAAGAATGAACCAAAGAAAGTTGTTTTGCGACAAAGAGGCAAATTTGAAGCTATAGTGTCATGACTTGATTGTTACTAACTTGGTGTTTAAGCATTTGAAATGAAATGAAATGAATGAGAACTTGTTGGCGACTCATGTGTCTTGGGTTAATTGTTGATACCAATCAAAGTCATGTGTTTGTGCTTAAAGTAGACTTTTTAACTTGGTATGATGTTGGTGCACTATTGAGTTGATTCCTTCGAAGGAGATGGTATGTTTTGATTGCTTGAGGACAAGCAATAATTTAAGTTTACGGTTTGATAAGTTGGTAATTTACCAACTTATCTCTTCTTTAATCTTAGATTTTTGCTAAGCTTGATTGAGAAAATAGTGTATTTAATGTCGTTTACTTTCATTTTATAGGTTCTATGTAATTTAGAAGTAATTGGGAAGAAATCAAGTGAAAATGAGGTAAAAAAGAGCAAAAACGAAGAAAAGAAAAAACTGGCTAGAAGTGCAAAAAAAGGCCAGTTTTGCAATTTCGAAAATTTGAAATTATGAGGACTGTTTTTTTCATTTTTTGAGTGAGGAAATGGGGGAACTACACAAGGAAGACAAGGGAGACATTATTTTCATCTTTGGCCATTTTTACAAGACTTGGAAGCTAGGGTTCATCAACTACACTATTGGAGGAGAAGATTGGAGGATTTTAATGATAAATTTTTTAAACCTTTCTTCAATTCCGTATTTTGTATTGCATACCTAAGTGTGTAGCAATTATTATTCACTTAAATCTTGTTTATGGGAATATTCATGATTAAAGTTTGGATTAAAACTTTTGTTTTGCTTATGTTGAATGGTTTTTGTTTCTAATGAAATGGGTCTTTGTTTCTTTAATTAATCTTGTTCTTTACTGTTTCTTAAGAGGTTAGCTAACCCTAGGACTCGCCCATTTACTTCGATTTGAGCTCGGAAGAGAAAAATTGAAGTTGGGAAAGATTAATTAACAAGGATTTGGGACTTTAAACCCCATCTAATAACTTGAGCTAAGAATACGAAAGTTAACTTGAGATTCAATTGGTAGTGCTTAATATCACACCATAAAGCTTGGAAAAGTTTAGAGTCAAATTCATTGATTTGGTTGAAAGACTTTCAATGAGATTTAGAAACCATTATCTATTAACATAACTCGCTCTTAGTTGTAAAATCATAAAATGCATCGGATCGTTATTTGAGCGTAATTTCCCTTGTATCAATGCTTGTGGCCGTTGTTCATTTTTCTCGCTTTCTAATTAGTTTTATCTTTATTAGTTGTTAAACAAAAAAATCAAATATTAAAAAGTGTTTGGCTTAGAAAGTGAAAATTCCTTACTTGCTTGATCGCCTAGTATATTGTTCCCTGTAGATTCGATCTCGACTCATAGTTGGGTAAATTATATTGCGACGACTGTGTACATTTTCTCTTTGAGGAGTGAATTTGAACAATTGGACGTTATCAATAAGTAGCGGAATACTTTATTGGCGTTTTTTGGAGGGGGTTTTGGGGGCAAGGGAGTTCATCCGAACCCCCTAGGCGAAAATTTATACGATATATATAAAATCAAACTTATTTTTATGTATACAGTATATAGTAAATGTTGAATACCCTTAACTTCTTGATATGTCTACTTCTTTATATTTTTTAACTCCTTTAATAGAAATCCTAACTATCCATCGAGTGCAGGGAACATAGATGGGGGCAGAATTCAATCAATAATGCAGTTAGTTGAGTTGTTTTCGGATCTCTGGCAACATTTGTTGACTCTACGTCCTTGGGAAGTGTTTGAATTTCCCTAATTAGACTTGTAACACATGCCTTCCCACTGATTTCATGTATTTCTTAAACTTGTTATCCTTTTCAATTTCGATAAAACAAGCTATTTTTTTCATCTCAATTTATGTGGCACCGTTTAATTTGGCATAATGTTTAAGAAAGAAATGATTTTAAAAAAAATTGTGGTCTAAAACAAATTTTAGACATCTATGCTGCTATAAATCATTTCATTAAGGATAAAAATAAAATTTTAAAGTTAAGTTAAATCTAATTATAAAATGTGACTTTTTTTTTTTGATAGATTAAAAAGAAAAAGGTACAACGTAAATTAGAACGAAAGGAGTATACTTTTGTGAAAATGCCACAAAATATGCATCTTATGCTTATTTTATGCTATCCTGTCTTCGAATTCTATGTCTTCTTAGAAAATTAGATGGCATAATATTGGGACCCTGGTATCGTTTATCCGGCGTATATTTGAATTATTTTAATCCTAATTACCTATTTGACTTGGCATTTTAATTTGACAGCTGGACGTTAACATAGCAAATAGAGTGGATGCAGTCTTTTTTGAACGCATGAGGCTGATGGAAAATCGACAAATCTAACTTTCAAACGGAGTATTTTCAACTGTTAATTACAACATAATCATATGTAATAGTTATCTGTTCCAACTGTGTATTTCTTACTTTTTGTTTATATATCATATATATTTACCTCAACTTTGTATTCTGTTATCTCCTCTTTAGGTGCAATGACTATTTGTTCCCATTATATATATATATATATATATTTCTTTTGTTTGGACCCAATTTGTAAAAATGACTTGACTGAAAACCCATTATTTTCACACAGATGAAAGTTTTAGTCAAAATAATTGGAGTTCCAAGTGTGTATTTTTTCTTTAGATGCAATTCATACTAATTTTAATTATTTCTTTCTTTTTTTGTGGGCTAAATCTTAAAAAGAATGGCTAGAGCTTCCCTACTTTTATCCAAACAAAAGATTTTAGTCAAAATAATGGAGTTCCACCTATGAATTTTAAAATTTTTCAATTTAAATGCAACGACTATTTATTCTAATTGTATACCATTTCTTTCTTCTAGCAAAATCTATATTAAAAAAAAAAAAAAAAAAAGGAGGAAAGATCATGCATGCCCCCTCAAACCAAAATAATTACCCGCCCATACCCCCATTACTTTCGTATCCCCAGAAAAAATCAAAAGTATTTACCCGAGATGCCTTCCAATTATGATACCAACATGATATATAAATATACTGAGATGGTACCATGGAAGATGTTTCAGTCTTTCTCTTAGTCCTTCATGATACCATTATGTTATATAAATATACCGAGACGGTATTATGAATGATCATGTTCATTTACTAAAAGTGACTACCATTGTCTTATATACATATACTGTGATGGTATCATGGAGGACTGCTTCAGTCCTTCAATGAGACACTTCTCAGGATCATGGTAACATCGTGGTATATAAATATACTGAGACGGTATCATGGAGTACTGCTTCAGTTTTTCTCTTAGTCCCCCATGATACCATCATGATATATAAACATACTGCGATGATATCATGAAGGAAAGGGTTTGGGCGAGGGGGGCACGTCGGGTAATTAGTTTGGGCTAGGCTGGGTTGGGCAGAAGCGAAAATAGTTTGGGAGGGGGCATGGGTGGGTAATTAGTTTAGGTTGGGCGGGCAATTAGTGATGTTTTCCCTAAAAAAAAAATACAATTCCTAAATCTCTACTATCTTATACAAATAATTTTTTTTAACCAAAATAATAGGTTTTCAATTTTGTATTTCTTTTTATTTTGATCTTTAGATGTAATAATGATTTATCTCAATATGTACTATTTCATTTTTGGTCCAAATATATAAGAAAAAACTTGATGAAACTCTATTGTGTGTAGTCAAATAAAAGAAATTAAATTAGCTTAAATAATGGAGTTTCCAACATGTTTTAGTTTATACAAGCTGGGCCGAAAATGTGACCCAAAAAAATTATGAATTTTAAAAGGTAAAAAAATATTTTATTATTACAAAGTACTAAATAGACAAAGAATATTCATTTGACAGGGAGTGCAACGCACCTAGTACAGCTGATATATTCATTAGTGAAAAGCTACTAAAAAACCAAGTATAATGAATAATTAGGACCAAACATAATTTACATATGCTTCGAATAAAATATATCAAATTCAGGAAGGTTCCAAATATTATGCATAGATAAAAAGTAGTAGCTTAAACAATATGTTACAAGAATTCTCATGGTTGTGACTTGTGGTTGATGCGTGCGTTTGCTAATTCTAAGACCAAGCTTTTATGTCGATCTTATTTTGGAATGCAGGTTGCTAATGATGCAGTTGAAGGCTCCCCTAATCCGGCATAATTTTAGATAAGAAAATGCAGTCGTACACCTACAAGCTAAGGAAGCTCTTATTCAATCCTATATAAATAAAGTGTTTTATGCGACCTCCCTCTTTATGGAAAAACAGTTGCAACAAGACCACAAGGGTGTTGTCTCTTTGTGAAACATGTTAATGTACATACTAGCAATATGCTTGCTAGTCTTGGTAACCTAAATGTCCTGCGTCACATCCCTCTTAGGAACTCTTTTGCACCTCAATCGCCTACTTCATGTGATGCACCCCCTAGGACTACAAAGTCAAGACTGATAGCCCATATGGGCACAACTATGGTTTGTAACATATCAAATGTTTAATATATAAATATTCGTATTAGTACTTAAAAAAAAATATCAAGCTTTTAGAAGAATTGGAATTAACGGATTATAATTATCAAGATGGGACAATTTACTTTATGTAAAATATTTAAAGTGAAATTAATATCTTACATTGAGTTAGGCGTGGGTGGTAGTTGTAATGGTGCTTTAATGATGATTAACTAACAAGAAAGATGAAGAAGAATGGAAGAGGGACATTTGAGGTGAAATAGAGGTAGATTATAAGGGTAACAAAAGAATTTTACTAAAACATGTAAGCTCGCACTCAAATGTGAAGATAACACCCGTGTGATGCCAAGTTAAGCACAGGTGTCCAAGAGGCACACAGTGCATTGCACACGCGTAATGCTACATGAAATTCAGATGTTCAAGAGGCATAGATGTGATATCTTTGAACCGTCGAACTTTGTTATATACCTAGACAACATAAGTCACTCAATTAACCCTCAACTGTCTATGGTTCTCACGGTTGTGTTCGTCTCAGCCATGAACACCTCCTAGTTTCATGAGTGTATAGAGAATGGGCTTTTTACAATCATCCTCTTTGAAGCGGCTTACACTTCACACTCACATAGGTGATTCCTAAACGTGTTATCGCGTAGATACACTATTTGGTCAAACCTGCCAAACTTAGAAACCATTAAAAAACTTAAGCTTTATTAACTCGTTAAAACGTCTTAACGTTTTATCCTTGTTCCTGAACATTGTCTTCATCACGAGAATGGATTGAGTTATTTGACAATGTCGAACTGTCAGCCACAACTTTGTTTGATCTCCTTGAACCTAGCTCTTGGGATCTCCAGTCTGCTAGGTAGAGTTACCGCTATGATGACTTGTCCTAAGCCTTAAACCCATTCCCTTAGATGATCTTTCAACCGCCTCTCTAGTTAGGCCTTTGTAAGTGGATCCGACACATTATCTCTAGACTTTACATAGTCAATAGTGATAATTCCACTAGAGAGTAGTTGTCTCACGGTATTTTGTCTCTGTCGTATATGACGAAATTTTCCGTTGTACATAACGCTCCCTGCCCTACCTATTACTGCTTGACTATCACAATGTATGCATATAGTTCCCAGAGTTTTCGGCCAGAATGGAATAGCTTCTAAGAAATTCCGGAGCCATTCAGCTTCTTCACCGGCCTTGTCTAAAGCTATAAATTCAGATTTCATCGTAGAACGGGCGATGCACGTCTGTTTGGATGATTTCCAAGACACTGCTCCACCCCCAATTGTGAAAACATATCCACTCGTGGATTTAACTTCAGATGATCCGGTGATCCAATTTGCATCACTATATCCCTCAATCACGGCGGGATATTTGTTATAATGCAAAGCATAGTCTTGGGTGTGTTTCAAATACCCCAAGACTCATTTCATTGCCATCCAATGAGTTTGATTGGGATTACTCGTGAATTGACTCGCTTGCTAATAGCACATGCTATATCTGGTCATGTACAATTCATAATATACATCAAACTTCTCAAAACTCGTGCATAGTCCAATTGTGAGTCACTTTCACCTTCATTCTTTTGAAGTGCAAAACTTACATCAATTGGAGTCTTTGCAACATTGAAATTTAAATACTTGAACTTGTCAAGTACCTTTTCAATATAATGTGACTGTGATAATGCTAGACCTTGTGGAGTTTTGTGGGTCCTAATTCCTAAGATCAAATTAGCAACCCTTAAGTCTTTTATGTTAAATTTGCTAGCGAGCATACGCTTCGTAGCTTTTACATCGGCAATATCTCTACTCATTATCAACATGTCATCAACATATAAACAAACAATGACTTCATGATTTGGAGTATTTTTAATATAAACACATTTGTCACACTCATTAATCTTAAATCCATTTGCCAACATTGTTTGGTCAAATTTCGCATGCCATTGTTTGGGTGCTTGTTTAAGTCCATAAAGTGACTTAACAAGTTTGCACACTTTCCTTTCTTTACCAGGAACCACAAAACCCTCAGGTTGTTCCATGTAAATTTCTTCCTCCAACTCTCCATTTAAGAAAGTTGTCTTAACATCAATTTGATGGATTTCAAGACCATGTACGGCCGCCAGTGCCACTAACACCCGAATAGATGTTATCCTTGTTACCGGCGAGTATGTGTCAAAGTAATCAAGGCCTTCTTTTTGTCTATAACCTTTGACCACAAGTCTTGCCTTATATTTGTCAATAGTGCCATCCGCTTTCATTTTCCTTTTAAAAATCCATTTTGATCCTAAAGGTTTATTTTCAGGAGGAAGATCAACCAATTCCCATGTATGGTTGTTCAAAATTGATTCAATCTCACTATTGACTGCCTTTTTCCAAAATGCTGAATCAGAAGAAGACATCGCTGCTTTAAATGTTTGAGGCTCATTTTCAAGTAAGAATGTCACAAAATCTAGTCCAAAGGAAGTAGATGTCCTTTGACGTTTGCTACGCCTTGGATCCTCTTCACTTGGTGTACTTTCCTTTGGTTCTTCCTGCGGCCGTTTAGATCTTTCACATGACGACTCACATTCAGTTTTATACGGATAAATGTTTTCAAAGAATTCAACATTATCTGATTCAATTACCGTATTAACATGAATTTCAGGATTGTCCGATTTGTGAACCAAAAAATGACAAGCTTTGTTGTTTTTAGCACAGTCAATAAAAACACAATCCACAGTTTTTGGTCCGATTTTTACCCTTTTGGGTAAAAGAACTTGGACCTTTGCTAAACACCCCCACACTTTGAAATATTTCAAGTTGGGTTTTCTTCCTTTCCATAGTTCATATGGAATAGCTTGTGTTTTGCTGTGGGGCACCCTGTTGAGTATTCGATTAGCTGAAGGGATAGCTTCCCCCCACAAGCTCTACGGTAAACCGGAACTTATTAATAAAGCATTCATCATTTCCTTTAATGTTCGACTTTTCCTTTCCGCAATTCCATTTGATTGTGGTGTGTAGGGGGCAGTAGTTTGATGAATAATTCCATATTCTAAACATATCTCTGCAAAAGGAGATTCGTATTCTCCACCCCTATCATTCTAATCATTTTTATCTTTTTATTCAATTGATTTTCCACTTCGTTCTTGTATTACTTAAATGCGTCAATTGCTTCATCCTTACTATTAAGCAAATACACATAACAATATCGAGTGCAATCGTCAATAAAAGTTATAAAATAATTTTTCCCACCGCGAGATGGTATTGACTTCATATCACATATATCTGTATGGATTAAGTCTAAAGAATTTGAACTCCTATCAATAGACTTGTTTGGATGTTTAACAAACTTAGATTTAACACAGATTTCACATTTTGATTTATTACACTCGAATTTAGGCAATACTTCTAAATTAATCAATTTTCGCAAGGTTTTTTAGTTGACATGTCCTAAACGAACATGCCATAAATCATTTGACTCTAATAAGTAAGACGAAGTTGAATTCTTATTAATACTGTCAACAACCATTACATTTAGTTTGAAAAGGCCCTCGGTGAGGTAGCCCTTTCCTATGAACATATCATTCTTACTTATTACAATGTTCTTACTAGCCAGCACCCACTTAAACCCGTTTTTGACGAGTAGTCCGGCTGAAACTAAATTCTTCCTAATTGTTGGAACGTGCAGAACGTTGTTGAGAGTCAGCACCTTGCCGGAAGTCATCTTCAGAAGTATCTTCCCATATCCTTCAACCTTGGCTGTTGCAGTATTTCCCATAAACAGTTCCTCTTCGGGTCCAGCGGGAGTGTAGGTTGCAAATGCTTCTTTTACAGCGCAAACATATCGAGTGGCACCAGAATCAAACCACCACTTCTTTGGGTTTCCAACCAAATTGCACTCCGATATCATTGCACACAAATCATCCATGTCATCATTCCTCTCCACCATATTGGCTTATCCCTTTTTCTTGTCCTTTTTTCGGGAGACGACAATCTGGGGCTTTGTGGCCAGTTTTACCACAATTATAGCAGTTTCCCTTGAATTTTTTCTTATTCTGCTCCTTACTCTTTCCAAAAGGTTTCTTCCTTTTCTTATTCTTTGGAGCAGCTTCTTCCACGATGTTCGCTCCCATAATCGTTGAATTTCCATGCGGCTTCTTTTCAGCAACTTTATTATCTTTCTCAATCTTCAAGTGAATCAAAAGATCTTCCAGCGACATTTCCTTACGCTTGTGTTTCAGATAGTTCTTGAAGTCTCTCCATGAAGGAGGCAACTTCTCAATCACAGTAGCCACTTGAAATGCCTCGTTGATCACCATACCTTCAGCAATAAGGTCATGGATAAGGACTTGGAGTTCTTGAACTTGGGTTCCAACAGTTTTACTATCTGTCATCTTGTAGTCAAGAAACTTCGCAACCACGAATTTTTTCAAACATGCATCTTCAGTTTTATACTTCTTTTCGAGTGCAAGCCATAATTCTTTTGAAGTTTTGGTACAACTGTAGACATTATACATATCATCATCTAATGCACTAAGGATGTATCCTTTGCACAAAAAATCTGCATGCTTCCAAGCCTCAGTAATCATAAAGCGTTGGTTTTCAGGCATTCCTTCTTCAGTAATAGGAGGATTTTCATTTGTGAACTTTTGCATGCCTAGAGTAGTCAGCCAGAAGAACATTCTTTGCTTCCATCCTTTGAAGTTGATACCAGAAAACTTCTCCGATTTTTCTGTCGGTGCCATCGCGTGTGCAGCATTTGGACGGCTTGACGACGCAACATTTGTCGCCCCAACAGTCGCACCAACAATAGTACCAACAGTCGCAGTTCCATTAGGAGCATTAACATCACTTTCTGTTTCCATTTCTTTTCATGGTGTATTGGTACCAAAAACTCCGATGTCAGACGAACCACTCAACGGTAGTATAACACACAGAAGAAAACTTTTAAGAGAGTAGAAGAATAGAGAATATCAAAAAATTCGTAAGTAATAATCTGAGTATTAACTGGAACTTATAGCCATTAATGCACTGGTTGGGAAAAGGTTTGCAACCTTTCGTGAAAAGCTTGCAACCTTTCACAAAATCTGTTACAACTGGTGGGAAATTTAAAATAATACGGAAAAGAAAAGGCTGCGGGTCAGATACGCGGATCCGGGTCACTAACGGGTAAGATCTGAATATTATAATTAATTAATTAATTAAGTAATTAAAATTAAACCCTCAATATCCCAAAGGACATATATTGTGGGGTTGACATAATACAATATTGTCAATAAGTCAACATCTTCTGATTCTATCGAAGTTTTACGATTTGTGAACCAGAAACCAATATCCTTTACTATTGGTGGCATATCCTAGAAAACACAATTAATAGTTTTCGGTCCAATTTACCCTATTAGGTTTAGGAACTTGTTCTTTAGCCAAACACCCCCACACTTTGAAGTAATTCAAGTTGGGCTTTTCATTTTTCATATGGAATAAATTGTGTTTTCTATAGGCACTCGATTGAGTATTTTGGTAATCATAAGGATAGCTTCCCCCCACAAGTTCTACAGGAAAACAAGAACTTATTAACAAGATATTCATTTTATCAATGATTAAGTGAACGTCATATTTATCAAACAATAGACAACGGCTAGCCTTTCACCAACATCCATGTCAATACAGATAATTGTATTTCAATAGACACATATTTTCATGAAAAGTCACGACATTTCTAGTGACATCCTTTCATGAAAGAACATAACTTTTCTGAGCAAGTATATAACAAATTATCAATTTGGTACTAGTTAATCTCAATGACCACCATATCAAAACTCCACTAAAGATTTTGTTCGTTTGGCGTAATATACAAGAATGCCATCATTTTTCATATTTCTTGTTATTCCAAATTAAACACTCAGTCTAATATTGACTTTATCACAAGTCAGGAAGCCCCCACATTTCAAATAATTAAGTACTCTGTTCTTAGGCAACTCGAAATTAAAGGGCATATGAAGAATTTCTCTCCATAGCATCAAATCAAAATGCACATTAACGATTCTAAGTCAGCATGCATATAAGAAAATGCCCTCAAACATTTTGACGTTAGAATCTTATTAACCAAACTTCATGCTAAGCAATCATTCTTAACTGGTGCCAAACATTTTTTTTTCTTCAGAAAGCATCACAAAACACTCAACTTTTATTTTCATCAAGCCACTTCAGTTATCCTGCAATTGTACAAGACAAAGTACGACAAAAAACAATTTTCTTACTACCAAACGTGGCTTGTGGTTTTAACAATTCCTTTGAAGTGTCTTATCTCGTGGTGATTTCATTTGCAAGATGATATGCAAGAATGACGTGACATAGTTTTCCAGTTTCAAATGTCAAAACAACTTGTCAGATTGAAACAATTAAATCAATTGCTAAAAGCATTTAGGCCATCATTTCTTTTTATGGTTCTGCCAACTAGGGCATGAGGCCATCATTTTTTTTTTTTATGGTTCTGCCAACTATAATTCAACCTTTCTATTTTATCAAATAGATTCAAGGAAATTCTAGTATGACTCGGATAAAGTGAGGCAGAAACTTGTTAGAGAGTCACCAAATATTGCTTAAGAATTCCATGATATATTTTCCATTCTACAAGGTCAATATACCCTTGTGGTCCAGCCCTTCCCCGAACCCCGCGCATAGCGGGAGCTTAGTGCACCGGACTGTTTTTTTTTATTTTTTATGGTCAATATACCCTTCACACGGGACACATTTGGAACGGATAAAAAAATATTACCCACTATCATTATACTTAATTGAGATAGTATCCTTAACATAAGTATGAAACAAAATGCCTATTGTTCATTTCACTTTTAATTGCCGCTGCAATTTTGTCAGACAAATTCAACTTCCGTCCTTCACTGATCACTCGTTGTAAATGTGATGAAATACTCTATCTATGAACACTTAACCCCAAAGATAGTGATTGTCTAGGAATCAAAGAAGATGTTTCATTCTTCTTCATCTTAAAGAATAGTTCTTGATAGATTTAAAAAAATTGACATATATCCAAAAATAAAATATTTTTTTTACAATTCTTTTCCAGGGTAATTCATCTAATTATTTTTATGATCTCAAGAATAACTTTCAAGTATTAATGTAAGCCTAAATAATGTCTTACTACCTTGAAAATATTATTCCACATATTCGGGCACGCTACCACATTATATACCAACTAATTAATTTTATGGCACACAAATAGAATATACTTTGAGATCATAGAATAATAAATGTCTACCTTAAAATTTATAAAAACTGAATTTCATAAATCATAAAGAGTAGAAAATTAAAAGACGAGCAGAGTAAAGAAAGTAGAACCCGATTTTTGTTGCTTTCTTCTTGAATTGATTCATTCTTGAAGCAAAGCACGTATTTCTGTGACATGTGCCGCATTTGCACGAACTTTAAACCGGAGGGACGATAAATTTTTCAAACTTGATGAATTTTTTTTTCTCCCCCAACAAATTGATCTGCATTTTTTTTTTAAATATATACATGCCTTTTGAAAACACAAATTTGGTTAGATCAAATAACAACTCCCCTTCGTAACAAGTCATAAAGACCTCTTATCACAATTAATTGATTCTCAATTTTCAAACCTTTGAATGCATAACCGAAGAGCCCACATGAGTGTCGTTTTCTTTACTTTCTTCTTGTGCAAAGAGTAGTACTCCCTCCAAATTTGCAGTAAATGCACAAATGGCTTGCAGGAGTACTCCATGTCAATTTACCACTTTAACAATTAGATTGACCAAGGAAAAACGTGATACCCAAACAAAACAAAAGATACACGCCTGACACCCTTTTCTTAAACGACACAATCAGTTGATGAATAAACCAATGCCATCAACATATTTTGTTGGTGTCATAATATTAATTCAACGTTGTGACTGGCCACACCAACGTCATATATAATAATTAATACAACAATGAAGAAACATGTTCCATGGTTGAATAGTTTTGTTTGATGCCGCCAATCGAAATTAAATTCCGATTCTTATTTACCTGTTTTCTTAATCAGAGAATAAACTGGCGAAATTTTTATATCTTCAAACCAAATAATCTCTAACACAAACAGATTTAATAAAACGGAGAATTTTTTACCTTCTTCAAACCGAATAAACAACAGCGAAGATTTTATATCTTCAAGCTAATTAAAAGTTACTAAATCGGTAAAAAATTTATCTTCTTTAAACCAAATAGTAACTTGGAGTAGAAAATCACGCAGATTTTAATCTCCATACAGGGGAGTAGAAAACCACAAAGGTTTTATTCTCCAAAAAGAGTACTGTTTTTTCTTATGAAAATAGTACTTTTTTATCTTTGAAAAGACTTTTCTTTTTTCCTTCTTCTGAAAAGAGTATTTTTCCTATTCTAAAAAGAGTAATTTTCTTCTTCCTGACAAGAGTAAATTTCTTCTCCAATCTTATCAAGGTTTAGTCTTCAAAATCGGGGTAGAAATAACTGAAAAAGTACTTTTATTTCTGAAAGAATACTTTTATAACTCAGGAAAGAGTATTTTTTATTTCTAAAGAAAAATTTCTTTCTTCTTTTGTTAGATTATATATAAATACTCTTGGGATAATATTCCTACTTACGTACCAAACACTAGAAAATAACTGAGAAACCCACTTGTTTTCAAAGAAAATATTTTTCTAGGAAAACATTTCCTTCGTACCAAACACACTCTAAATCCCTATTAAAAAATTCTATTGCGGAATGTTAAGAGTTATGAAAGCTTAGAACAAATAAATTCTATATCAGAATTGCAATTATTTGTAATTTATTATTTTTTGGTGGCTACAAGATGTATTATTCCGTTGGCCACCAGGATATTCTAATCTTTCCTTTGGCTACTTTCTCATCCTCTTTCCAGAAATGCTGTCCTTTTCCTTGCTTTAGATATTTCTCGATTTCCAATATAAAGTTGTCACTTTTCCTTTTGGGAAACTCAAATTAAAGAATTGCAACTGACATTCTCAAAGTATATAATATATCTAGTTTTAAATACTAGTCGTTTTAATACATTAAGTCTGTTTTAAAATATTTGACATTTAAGATAATTGAAGAGCCACTCACCACTTCTTTTCATATTTAATTTTACTGTTCCAGTAACTGGAGTATTAATTAATTGAAGAAGGGGGCCGGTGGGGTGGTGGGGGTCGGGGTGGGGTTGTGGGAGTAGGTTTAAGGTAGTCCCTTAAATATGCTTTGAACAATTTTAGTCCTTTAAGTTTGTCAAAAGTTAACACTTTTGATCTCCATCAAATATTTAAAGAACTATGCCTCCTATGTTTGTAGGGAATTATAAAAAATAAAAAAAAAAAAAAAAAAAAATTTAACGGAAACTCACACTCGGAGGTACAACATTTGTAAGTTTGTCGTTTTTGGTCTCTTCCTATCTTGGGTGCAGTTTTTTAGGTGAAATTTTTGCTATGTCTGATCTATTGTTTGTGCCTGGGATAGTTTTTTGTGTTGTAACTTTTAAAATTTGATGGGACTTTCCTAGTTTTCTTTATTAAAACTATTTTTCCACAATTTTCCCAAATCTAACACTGAGTTCGTTAATATTTAATGTAAATAAAAAAATATTCACTTTTGACAAACTTGGAGGATCAAAACATCGGAGCATAGCTATTTTAAACCTACTCGCAAACATGATGAGCCATTTTTGTCAATCTCCCGTTTATAAGAAGTATTCTCCACCTTGATCCTTGAGAGAATATATTCTACAAACAAACTTTGCTATTATAGCTTCCAATCATGGCTTTCATATGGACTACAATTATATTAGCTATAGTCATATACATGTTGAATAAGTTACTAAACATCAAGAACAGAAAAAAACATCCACCAGGTCCATGGGGAATTCCCATTTTGGGACATCTTCATTTGTTAGGCGAAAATCCTCACCAAGATTTTCATAGATTAGCCAAAAAATATGGCCCTTTCATGCGCATCCAACTTGGATTTGTACCAACAATTGTTGCTTCTTCCCCTGATACAGTTGAAAAAGTCCTCAAGACCTATGATCATGTATTTGCTAGTAGGCCTCATCATGAAGCCTCTCAACATATGTGTTATGGACAGAGGAACTTGATTTTCTCAAAATATGGATCTTATTGGAGGAACATGAAAAAATTGTGCACTTTGAACCTTTTGAGTAGCCAGAAAATCAAATCATATCAACCTTCAAGAAAGGAAGAAGTTTCCCTTTTGGTTAAATCGATCAAACAGGCTGCTAATGAACATGTTGTTCTTGATCTTAGTGCAAAAGTTTCGTCCTTGAACGCGAATTTGAGTTGCCAAATGGTTTTTGGTAAAAAGTTTATGGACGAAGATTTGGACAAGAGGGGTTTTAAGTCTTTAGTTCAAGAAGTTGTACATCTAGCAGCAACACCAAATCTTGGTGATTTCTTTCCTTATCTTGGTGTATTGGACCTCCAGGGAATTACTGGTAGGCTAAAGGCACTTTCTAAGGTTTTTGATGAATTTCTTGTGAAGATTATAGAAGAACATGTTCAGTCCAAGGAACAGAGGGAAACTAAGGATTTTATAGATACCATGATGGAGATTATGCAATCAGGTGAAGCTGGATTCAAGTTCGATCGACGCCATGTCAAAGCTGTCCTACTGGTTTGTAGTTCCATTGATCCAGATACTTAATTGGTGATTAATTTAGCAGCAATAACAGATTCTAGCATGCAGGCAAATGTATATGTTTTGCATATTAAGTGTATATACATATAATATACATAAATGCACATATTATATACATAAATATACATATAATAAACGTAATCCGTGTATATGTTTTATATATTTTGGCTTCGCCCGTAATTAATTTCGGCTGACGGTCCAATATGAGAAGCTCAAATTAGCTTAGTATTTTTACTACATTAGTTTTCTGTTTGTGAGAATTCATAGTAAACTGACTAGTTTTATGCTGGTTGTCAACCTACTGCTCCCAAGGAAAGTAAGCTTACGCGTATGCCCGATCCCGACTTGTTTGGAATTGAGAAATACTTACTTTGTTGTCGTCGTTACAACTTTAGTTTGCTTAATCCACCTTTTTGTTGACAAATTTTGTGTTGCAGGACATGCTTATGGCTTCAATGGACACTTCAGCAACATCTGTAGAATGGATACTCTCTGAGCTACTCAGACATCCTCATGTAATGAAGAAACTACAAAAAGAGTTAGAAGAAGTTGTAGGCCTTGATAGAATGGTAAAAGAATCCGACCTCGAAAATTTAAACCACTTAGACATGGTAATCAAGGAAGCTCTCAGGCTACATTCAGCTGCACCATTACTGATTCATGAGTCCATAGAAGACTGCATTGTCGATGGTTTCTTTGTACAAAAGGGGTCGAGAATTATTGTCAATGTATACGCAGCTCAAAGGGATCCTAATGCTTGGCCTGAACCGGACAAGTTTTTGCCAGAAAGATTCGTTGAGAGCAGCATAGATCTTCGTGGACACGACTTTCAACTTTTACCATTTGGCTCTGGTAGAAGAAGTTGCCCTGAATGCAGTTGGGGATCATAATTGTTCGCCTTGTGGTCGCGCAATTGGTGCATTGCTTTGATTGGGAACTTCCAAATGGTATGCAGCCTAGTGAATTGGACATGAGTGAGCAATTTGGAGTAGTAACTTGTAGAGCAAAGCATCTAATGGCAATTCCTACTTATAGACTTAAAATAGCTGATTTAAATTAAGCATTTTCTTGTATATGTACCATGTAACTTTCATGTATTTAAGCAACTGTTCTGGATATGTGTGAGGCACTTGAATAAATCGATTTCAGATCTCACATTTCAATAGGAAAGTGATATAATTGTAAGCATTCATAGACTGTTAGATTCAAACCTAATGCAACTAGAACACTGTCCATATTTTTTTTTTCCGCGAGTATTGGACCAATTAGGTATTTACCCTAAGTAAGTGGCCTTATTAATAATAAAAGAATCTGAAAAAAGAATAAGTAAAAGCTAAGGGGGGCTAGACCTTACCTTACAAATCTTAATGAGGTCAAACACATCTACTACTATTACAAGCAAGCGGGTACACAACCCTCAACATATATGATGAACACTGTCCAATTTCGGGGTGCTGACTGAGTGTCAGTTTTTTTAATTTTAAGGCCAAGTATGTGGATTCAATGGGTCTCAGTTTTGTTTGGGCGTGAAAGTGATCCCACAAATAAGTTATGTGGCATGCTATTCAAGTACTGTGAAAAAATTACAATTGAATATAGTGAAAGTGAATCTTAAAGATGAATACAGATGGGAGCTATTGTACGACAACTGGAAGAGCTGGAATGGAAGGTGTCTTGAGGGATGGCTTTCTATTCCCCTGTTACGTGTGGCAGCAGCGTAGAAGCGGAAGCTATGGCTGTTCGACATGGGCTGGAAGTCAACTACTTCCTTTTGGAGATTGATTCAAGGTGAAAGACAATGCAACTTCAAGCTCAACTTAACTATTGAGAAGATTCAACAAATGATGAAACATGCTAATGTTAAAGCTAGTCACCGTCTAAGGGAGGCCAATATGGTTGCGGATTACTTGGCAAAATTGGCAAACAGTAGCCATAATAGCCAAGTATTCGACTCTTTTCAACATTTTTTCTAATGGAGCAAATGGCCCTTATCAATTGGACAAAAGCCAACTGCCATCCATTAGACTCAAACAAGATAAGGCGAACAATTTACTTGTTCATAGATGTGGAGGGATTAGTTTATAGATAGTAATCTCGTAACGGGCTAACCCTCCTTTTGCGTGTTGTATTATGAGGTATGATCAAGCTTTCCTCTTGTGATATAACACCCCTACTAACTAGGGACAATTTAATAGTAATAATAAAAAAAACTCTTAAATGGATTGGTGAATAGTTGAATGACCTATATTTGACAAAACTAAAAATAGAGACTTTCTAGTTCTAGCAATAAACCAATAGTTCAGTGACCACGAAAGTTCAAATTGCATCTGAACCTGCTATAACAAAAAGATTGACGATTTCTATCCCTTTCAAAAGGATCTAAAAGTTGTGTCATATTCAATTAAACTTAATGCAAGTTGAACATCTTTTTTTTGACACTAACATGTACTTTTAGTTTAAATAATCCAGTTGAACCTACTAATGATGAGAAGATGGAACTTTCCATCCCAAAGAGAACTTGCTGTACCAAGATGGTCAAACTTGTACATGAATGCCTAAATTGCGTCCTTAAAAGCAGTTCAATAACTTATTTTTCTTTCTTGCGGACAAATTTTACCCACCGAGTTAATGAGGAACATAATTTAAACAGCAAAATAGAAAAGGTCATTATTTTTTCAAATGCCCGGGCAAAACGGTAACCATACTATGTACTAAGAAAGCAAGAAAACAAAAAAATAAATTATAGGGAAAACGGCACTTTTAGTCCCTGAGTTATCGCGTAATTCCAGTTTTAGTCCCTGTGATATCCGACTAAGCACTTTTGACCTTCAATTAAGCAATGTGTGCTATTTTAGTCCGATGGCTAACGGATCTGCTAAAACTAAACAGAGCGTTAGTGGCTAGTAAGGGTACTTTAGGTATTTAAAAAATTATGGCTTCTGCGATATAAACTGCTCTGCATACCCTAATTCTAGACATATCAAAAGTACTCGATAATCCTTGTTCTGTGACAATGGAATTGCGTTCCGAAAGTGGATTACTCTTCACCCCATCAAGCAGAGGCGGATCCACCCTTTAGGGTGGGTGGCATGGCACCCTCTCGATTAATAAATTTTTTATATACTTATGTTGTATTTTGCTTAAATTAGGTTAAATATTTGATCATGTCACCCCCAATGGCAAATTAGACAAAGGTGTCACAGCTGGCTGACACAAGTTTGAATCTATCTTGAATATTTTTCGACTCCTATTTTTCTTTGCGCTGTTTACTTCCTTTGTACCAGTAATTCCCTTTTCGGCCCTCCCAATTTTCTATTTATCTTTTTATTATTTATATTACCTTTCCTCTTTTCTATTATTTTATCTGTGATCTCTAGCGAGAACACACAAATAGAAACTTCAAAATCCCTTAAATTAAACATTTATCTTAATCTCAAATATGTGAGTATTTAAATCGAAAAATTTGGGTCTCAAGGGAAATTTTGGATTGAGATCAATATTCAATTTTTTTTTTATAATTTCTTTTGTTTATTACTCCCTCCGTCCATGTTTACTTGTCTAGATTTGACTTAGGACACTCTTAATAAGCAATAAATAACATGAGAAATGAATTGGAGTACTGAATAATAAAATGAGAAATGAATTAGAATACGTATAATTTCAATTTAAATCACTTTGACTACTTAAATTGTGATGAAAATTTTGTAATCACTGCTTAGAAAAAATATGAAACTTATGATTTATTTTTGAGAACTTGTAGTTTATCTAATTCTACATTTTCTTATGGGGTGTATTTACCTATTGAAGAGTTTTTCTATTATTTTTCTTATTTTGATTGGTGTAATTCTCTTATTGAAGATGTTATTTTACTTGTGCAAATTCATTTTTTTTAATATACATAAGAGATGCAAGTCCCTGATGAAAATGTTGATTTTACTTCTGTTGTTAATGGGTGTTAATGAGTGTGATTCCTTATTTAAGATGCTAATTATGTTCATTTCTTGATTTTTGAGATGTAATTTTCATATTTGCAAATAAAAAAAAAACCTATTAATTTGACCCGAATAAATTAAAAAGAGATGGACCCGACCCAAATATACATTTCTAACAAGATGTACATTGAAGAAAACAATGACACCCGCCACCTTCAAATTCTAGATCCGCCTCTGCCATCATGTAAGTACTCTATGTAAATTAGTCTAAGATTTCACGAGTCCATCAACGCATATACTGGAATACTTTGTACTATGATGATCTTCAAATCCTTCGGACTCCTTTTCGAGAATCATAGGGAACCCTACGATGATAAAACATTTGTTTGTCATAAATTTGTCGAACTCAATTGAGTTGTATCTCTCTGAAATCTTCCAATTATCTTCTTATTGAACTCCTACTAGTAAGAGTTCAGATCTGAATAGTGTAAAGGAAGATGTCATCTTTATCTATGTTACAATAATAATTTAAATTATTTCAATTTGAAAAAATGACTATGTCAAGAAGCACAAAGGTTTACTGACAATAAATTACCAGATGAAGTACGATATATTAGTTATTGTACTCTTTGATACGACAATATTTATTGCAATACTTATAGCTGCAAGACCCAATTGAAGCAAGCATGGGCACACTGTGGCTTTCTCTGCAATACCCCTTCCTTTTATGAACTTCTTTCTCCTCATCTTCTCTGGTTGGTGATAAAATACCTTGTCAATATAATCCATGAAAAAGTTTGAAGTCACACTAAGAATATCCCATTAAGAGGTAAAGTCAATAAAAGATTGCTTAACTAAACACAACCAGTAAACCCTTTTTTTTTATCAAGTAACAACAAGCAAACAGTTGTGAAGAATAGATAATTTAAGTGTTGAAAATGAACTTAAACATTTTTGCAAATGATTCTGATTTTCATGATTGTATATGCTCATGTGTTAATACTATATTTACTTGGTTTCAACGAAACTTATACCCTAATCTTTCCACAAAATCCATATCTAGTTTATTTGAATGAAACTAAAGCATTGTCCTTTTTTAAATCTTTTAACAGATGAAGGTGAGGATTAAGATATGTTTACAATTAAGCTGCATTATATGGGTAGGTGGGTGTTTGAGCCAAAGATGGACTATATCGGCGGAAGAATAGATTACTATGACTATTGTAAGGGAGATGAAAACTCTATTATTCAGATGAGACAATGTATGAAAAAGTTGAAAGTGGATGATAGAAAAGTAAAAATTTTGGTTTAAGTTTGGACCTCATTTTGAGACGAGTATAAGACTCTTAACAACTGATTCAGATATAAATAACCTCATCTACAAATTACCCGAGAATAGACAAGTGAAAATATTTGTTGAGCATAAAAATGAGGAGCAATGGAGCTATGATGTGAATGATTTAGAGGGCCCACTACAAGGTGAAGAAGGCTTCACAGATGTGAATGTCATACAAGAAGATAATGATAGTGATGCTACAAGTGAAGATTGTGAGTCATTCCATGACTCTGACTATCCTGTGGAAGAAGATAACATGATCTTAGATCAAACCAATGAATCTATTATAAAGTCAATTGCTATCAAAGGAAAAGACAAAGCTAATTAGGTCTGTGGAACTAAGAAGAGCATGAATTTTGGAGTTGTCTCAAATGTGCTTGCATAGTTTCCTAATCACACTCAAGAAGATGATTTTGTTTCATCAGACGAGGAACTAATGAGCTTGCAAGGAGATTCAATGATGATGATGATGATGATAACCCTAAAAGATCCATTGTTTTTAATCCAAGCAAGGATTTGGAGGATCCCAAATTTGGATTTAAGATTGATATGATTTTTAGTAATAGTAAAGAGTTTAAATGGGCAGTGGAAGTACATGCTGTTAAGCAGAGAAAAGAAATTAAGTTTTTAAAGAATGAAACTAGGAGGTCCAGAGCAATTTGTAAGGTGTCAAGCTGCAACTGGTTCGTATTCGCATCAAAGGCTAATCAAGATGAACCTTTCAAGATCAAGACAATAGGCCCTAATCATTCATGTGGCAACCAAAGAGATAACATGAAATTGACTCTGGATTTTTGGCTAAGAAGTACAAAGAAGAGTTTAGAATTAATCCTAGCTGGGATGTGAAAGAATTTCAAGCTCATGTGATGAGAACTCACAAGTGTACAGTTAGTAGATATAAATCTTATAGGGCAAAAAGAAAAGCAGTGGATTTGATCACTGGGACTAAGGAATAACAGTTTAACATGTTGTGGGACTATTGTGCTAAGCTACGAAGAAGTAATCCATGGACCACATGTATCTTGAAGCTGGATGATAATCCAAAAATAACATATAAAGGCAAGAAAAGGTTCTTAAGGCTCTATATTTGTTATGTAACTTGTAAACAAGGATTCTTAGCTGGACGTAGACCTATTATAGGGGTTGATGGATGTCATTTGAAAGGACATCAAAAGGGTGGACAACTATTGATAGCAGTAGGTATTGATGGAAGTAACAACATATATCCCATTGCATTTGCTGTAGTAGAAGGTGAATTGAAGGAAACATGGAGTTGGTTTCTCACTCTTCTGGATGAAGACCTAGGAATCTCAAAAAATTCATTTGTATGGACTTTTATTTCTGATAAGGAAAAAGGTCTACTTCCTGCATTTGATGAAATACTTCCAAATGTCGCACACAGGTTTTGTGCGAGGCACCTACACAGCAACTTCAAGAGTGAAGGTTTTGGAGGGCAAGAATTGAAGGATGTCTTATGGAAAGCTGCAAGGGCAACTACTGAACGTGAATTCTCCAGGGCTATGGAAGAAATGACAAAACTGGATCCAGAAGCCGCTAAGTGGTTCATTAATAAGCCTTCTATTCATTGGTCCAGGGCATTTTTTTCTTTTTTCACAAAATGTGATATGCTATTAAATAATATATATGAATCATTTAATAGTGTACTGTTGGTTGCAAGGGACAAACACATTTTGACAATGATTGAGTCAATCAGGATGTACATAATGTCAAGATTGCAGAAGAATAGAGTTAACATGATGAAACATGACCACAAAATTTGTCCAAGGATCTTGTTGAAGTTAGAGGAAAATAAAACTAAGGCTGCTGAATGTATTGCCACTAAATCTGACCAATTCCATTATCAAATTGAGGACATCTATCTTAGACTATTCTCTGTTGATCTTAAGAATAAGACATGTTCTTGTAGGAGATGGGACTTGACTGGAATACCTTGTCAGCATGTCATTGCAGCTATTTGGGTTAAAAAGGATGAACCGGAAATGTACGTTCATGAATGCTACACAGTTGAGCAGTATATGAAGAGTTATGAGCCCTCTATCTTGCCAATTAATAGCTCTGAATAGTGGCCCACGATAGGATTAGAACCACCACTCCCTCCCAAATACAAAACCCCACCAGGTAGACCAAAAAAGCTAAGAAAGAGCGGAGCTGATGAGACAATTTCAAAAGAATCAGAGCGTAAAAATCTTACCTTATCGAAAGCATCCAGAAAAGGCAAAAAGAATAAATGCGGCAAACGTGGAAAAATAGGACATAATAGTAGAATATGCCATACTTTTATTCAAAGCCATCAAGAAGAAGTTCACCAGCAACCTAGAAAAGAAGGCCCTTCTGGTGAACCAGGTGTTGTTTCCGAAGTAAGTAATCAAAAAAGCATTAGATTAAAGAATTACCCCTTACTAATTATACTGATTTGCTTCTCGCTTTCTAGAGTCACAGGTGTCTGGCTGAATAATGAATTTGAGACTAGATCTGCACCTACATAAACATAAATGAGATATCTTCTATCAACTGAAATAACATATTACAAGAAAGCAGCAAACTAAATAAGAACTATTCTAAACCTTTTTAACAGACTCTGACAATGCTATTTGCATTATTTAACTTGTTGGAATTAAATTTTGAATATCTTATTTTATTGTAGGTTTCAAGTCTTATTAGCGAGAGTGGAGCATCAATGCAGTCTAGTTCCTCATTTGTGAGCTCAAAAATTGTAATTCCTTTTCTTATTTTCTATTACATATCATCATATTGAAACTTACCAGCAATCGTATGTTCTAAAATGTATATTGCAGATTAAACAACGTAATCAGGAAACAACACAGCCTAAAGAGCAATTGATGAGGTCTGCATTCATTTCAGCAGAAGTTGACAAGCATTCCAGGGAGAATACAGGATCATTCCACATCCAGAAAGGAGGAAAACAATATGTCCCACCATCAAGGTTAAGAGGCGCTTTCTCAAACCAACAAAAGAAGAGGAAAGGGACCACAAGCTAAGAAGAAAACAGTTGGCTCACATTAATAAGGAAATCACACCGAAGATTGCGTTTTAACATCTATTTTCTTTTTAATGACTTTAAAGTTAGTTATGCTTTTGGAGATGGATAAATGTTCTTATTTTCCTGTTTAAATTGCAAGCCCTTTATGCTTTCAGATTCATTGTTTACATTTATCACATAATCATCATTTTGATAGACTTTCTTTCTTTTTAACATCAAGAACCAACTAAGCACTACCAATTTATTTTCCGCACTTCTGTCCAATTTTAATATCTACTTAAACTACTCTTTGTGATTTATAAGTTTGGCGCATTGCAGCATGCCACAGAGGAGTTGGTTTTGCCTTTACCTTGTCATAATATTAAAGGCAGATGGAATCAGATTTACATACATTGTTCTTAGAAGAGATAAGTAATCAGAAGTACACACATTGTTCTTAGTTCCGACAGGTTCCTCTTAAAAAAGTTTCTTCTACTTTCTCTCCTACAACAAATTGTGAACTTCATAAGAGAAACTTTACAACTTATAGCATGTAACATTAATTTCCTGCATCAGTATAATGTTCTTTCCCATTTAAAAAATCATCATTAACAGTATCTTTAAAAAACAATGGAGCAAACTCACATAAAAAGAGCATGCTATGTGTAACAATTTGGGGAAACGATCAACATCAGATATGTCATTCTCAAGGATAAAAAAACCAGTTTTATAGTTATCAACTGTTGAGAGGAGACTTGTAGTTTGCGAACGGCAATCAGCATCCGAGCCATGTCACGAATTCGTGCTTCCAGCAACATAACTTGATCCTTAAACCTTGTACAAATGAAAACAACTGCAACCGCAAATTGACACGTCTTAGTATAACTTGGACACCTGAATATTCAAAAAACTTCTCTTTAGTTGAGGCTAATACATTTTTTAGGTGCCAATTGTATTATCTCCACAGAACGTGAGTTGATAAATCTTGCAGTGATACGAGTAGTCCATTGGCCTCCTCCTTTGAAATTGGGTAGACAAGATGGCCTACATGCCAAGGAAAATTCAGAAGATTGTCGATTTGATTTGAGTATCTCCTTCAAGAAAAGATTTTGGAAATCTAATTGTTTACGAAAAGCTATCTAATAGCTTACGAAGAGCTTTCACTAATTTTATTGAGCCAAATCTTTTTTAGGGAAAGAAATTTGCAATTCAAACCAACTCTAAAAAGAATAGACCAACCAACACTTCAAAATCGCATCTTCCTGTGCATTAGAAATCGTATTATTGGAACGTCAACAAAGAATCCTACTTTTCACAGAAATCACAAGCTAGATAGAAAAA
The DNA here is from genome assembly GCF_019175385.1 of Lycium barbarum. NCBI lineage: Eukaryota > Viridiplantae > Streptophyta > Magnoliopsida > Solanales > Solanaceae > Lycium > Lycium barbarum. The sequence continues at coordinate 24,849,482 of NC_083346.1, read as the reverse complement.
AGAATCACATATGAGAATGATAAGTTATGTTTGCTCTCAATCTTCAGTTAGAGATTCAAAAAGTTTATAGCAACACTAATTTGAAATACCCACACACAAAATTTGAGAATCAACTTCGAACCCAGATTCTCAGCAATGGTAGATTCAATTTATAGCTCAAATAGTGGAAACTGATACTTTCGCCAAAATCACATACAAGAAAAATGTAACAAATCTATCTACAAATTGAAGAAGAATCCCAACAAGAAATGCCAAAATCGAAGAAGCAATGGAACTTACCATAAGAACCCCAGCTTAAATCGGGGAAATGAGCAAAGAACTCAAAAATTGATACAACCAGAGCAAAATATACTCAAATTACGAATTTCTAAATAAATTTTCATCTCATCATTGGATGAAGTTTAGCTCAAATAAGATCAGATACTATCAAAGAGAGAAAGTTAGAAAGTTTCTTGAATAGTGTTAAAGGAAAGTGTACTCTAATGTGAATGATGTATTTATTCTTGCCACTTGGAAGTGTAATGATCTGGAACTAAATATAAGAATTAATACAGTTAGACTATAATTATTATGTATTTGTTTATTGAAAATACGGAAAAGGCTCATAAATACCCCTAACCTAAAGCTGTTAACCGGTTTCAACCAGAACCGGACCGGTAACCGGTTAAGGAATCGGCCGGTTCCGGTTAACCGGGTTTAAACTCCAAACCGGAACCGGTCCGGTTTGGAGTAGTTAAAATCTTTTTTTTTTTTTTTTTGTATTATATATATATTATAGTATTTATTAGTATATTGTAGGTATATTTACATATGTTATACAACTTTATAATTAAAGTTTAAATATTTACTGACTAACAGCCTAACAGCAAGTCAGCAATACAGAATAGTGTTTTTCGTATACATATATATATATAACTTACATATACTTATATATATACTAAATATATGTATAACTTAATATATATACTATATATACATATATACTATATATACTATATAAGTATATATACTATATATACTATTTTTTCTATATATACTATATATACTTATATATGTTTAAGTATACTATATAACTTAATATACTTATAAGTATATTTTAGGTATATTCCTAACTTAATAAAAGTAAAAATATGAACACAAGTAAATAGAAGAAAGCTCAATGAGCCATATATTTTATTCATTCTTGGATAACATTTATTTGCAAGTTGTATTTTTTTTTAACTTGCAAATAATACATGAGTTGTACAAAAATAGTAGAATAATAAAATCACCAATTTTGAACCATTTCGTTAATTTCCCCCACATCATATTCGGTCATGGAAATATCTTCAAAGTCTTCCATTTGGTCTGGTCCACTAGCTATCAAATCTTCAATTTCTTCCTCTTCGCCTTCCTCCGCTTCTGAGTTTTGGTTGCGTCGCTCCGATCTAATCCAATCTCGAATGCACACTAGTACTTGCAAGCTAAAGCCGGATAATGAATGTCTATGGTCTCCAATTTGCTGTCTTCCTTGGCTAAATGCGCTCTCCGAAGCCACGGTTGATACTTGAACCGTAAGGATATCTCGAGCTATTCTTGAAAGTATCAGATAGCTTGCCTTGTACTTCTTCCACCATGCTAAGGCGTCCACCTCATCCAGTTGGCTGATATCCACATTTGGCTGCATCAAATAAAAGTTAAATTCATCAAAGTTTGCAGTAGAAGAAGAAGTTGGCTGTGAATGTAAAACTTTTAAACCCGACAAGCCCTTTTTGCTACTCTGAGAAGTAGTAGGGCGTGGAGCAACGGGTGTAGCACGTTCTTCCAAACTAGAATAATGAGTAAAAACTCTTCTAAACTCATCATCAATAGCGAGATTGGCTTCAGCTAAAGATGGTTGAACTCCCTCTTTAATTTCTAAAAATGTATAAATTTGACTAACCAAATTTTTAGTATAAAACACTTTTAAACAAAGATTTAAAAGGGAACCCAATATAAATAAAGTTGGGATGGGAAAAAAATACTTCTTAAATTTGATTATCATTTCAAAAATAGCCACTTGATAATCGGGTTTATATTTATACTCTTGTAAAACTTTAGCTATTTCCGCTAAGTAGGCTAAAATTCCGGTTACCGTGGGATAGAATTGTCTAGAAAAAGCAAGAGTTGCATTATAAAAAATTTCTAAGAGTTCAATACATTCTTTAACATCTTCCCAATGCCTAAAAGTTAACCAATCCTCACTATCAATATTATATTTGTTGTGAACTTGTTGTATGGAAATCCTATACCCATATGCTTGTTGTAGCATAATGTAAGTGTAGTTCCACCTAGTCTCAATTTCTACTTGAATTTTCCTAGGTCTAAGGTTATTTTCCACACAAGCATTCTTAAAATCTCTAATTCTTCTCCTATTAGCATTACAAAAAAGAAACGCAACAGCATTTCTAACTTTTTGAACAAAATCATCAAAATGCTCAAGACCAACTTTAACAATTAAATTTAAAATGTGACAACTACATCTTACATGAAAAATATTTGTTAGAGGAGGGTTTATTTCTCTTTTTAAAAGACCAATTGCCTTTGTATTATTAGAAGCATTATCTAAAGCAATACAGAGTGTTTTTCTATAAATGTTAAAAAATCTCATTATAGTAGACATTGAATCGGCTAAAAATTTTCCATCGTGACGACCTTTTCCTTCGTCGTATAAAAAAGCTATAATTCTTTTTTGCATAACCCAGTTGTCATCAACCCAATGACATGTAATAGCAAAAAAATCTAAATGGTTAATACTAAGACCCAAATCAGCGGTAAGACAAACATTACAATTTAAAGAATTAAATACATGGCGCAAATAAAATCTATATTTTTTAAACAAATCTATAACATCGGCTCTACAAGTACTTCTAGGAATACCCTCAAATAACAGGTTATAACAACGTTGAATGCAAGTAACAAACCCCAAATCCGGGGGAAAGGAAAATGGTAAACAATCATAAGCTACCATTTTAGCTATTTCTACGCGTTCTTTTTTCTTGTCATACTTAAAATTTCTACCGGTTCTTGGGTCTATCGTCATTTAAATCCCCCCCCCCCCCCCCCCCCCCACATTTGAACCTGTTTGCTCTCCCCAAATATCCATATGTTTGGTTCTCATATGAGCATTTAGTGTACCCGTTCCACCATCCTTACCAGTTCCTTGCTTAAAACTAAATACTTGTCCACATATATTACATGTAGCTGATTGGTTTTCCCTATTCTTAGTCATAAATTTCCAAACTTTAGCTGTTGGCTTACGAGTTCTAGGCGGTTTGTCTTGTGTATGTGATTGTGCATGACATGTATCTCCTATGGGATTTTCGGGGGGTTGTGGTTCATCATCATCATCTAAGTCTTCATTAAAAGTGTCGGTAAAATGTTGTTGCATTGCCTCATGACCTAAAAGTGGATTATTTCCACCAACATCAATACCTAAATTAGGTGTTTCTTCCACAAATGTTTCCTCATTAAGCGCACCCCTAACAGTACGACTACTACTACCGACACCACGTCTTAATCTCTTTGACATTATTAAATAGAATTAATTTAAATCACAAGAAAATAAATTACAACAAATTAAATTGTTAGAATTAAATTGCGAAAAATAAATTGCTAGAATTAAATTGCGAAAATTAAAGATAGAGTTGGAACGAAGGTACCAAATTGTCGGATTAATTTCCAACAAAGTGAAGGCGGCTAGAATTGCAAATCCACCAAAACTACTTAGGATTGTTGCAAAATCACCAACTCCACCAACAATATTATAATTGCAAAATTAATAATTGAAAGTTGAAACTATAATAAGACTTTGTGGCTAATTATTGCAAAGTAACTATAATTGAGAGATTGAGATTTGAGAGAAAGATGAAGAAGAGTGAATTGATGTGAATTAAAATGAAAATGAAGAAGGGTTTATATAGGGGTGGGGGATGGGTTAAAGTGTTAAAAAATAAAATAATTGGGGGCCAAAAATTAAGAAAATGACCGTTTGGCAACGGCCATTTTTGCAAATGGACCGTTGCCAACGGCCATTTTTGCAAATGGACAATTGCCAACGGTCCATTAACAACGGCCCAACGGTTTTTTTTTTCACTGGTTAAACCGGTTTAACCGGTCTGGTTCCGGTTTCCAAAATATTGGAACCGGACCGGTAAACTAATACACGGTTAACCGGAACCGGTTCCGGTTTAACCGGTCACCGGACCGGTTAAACCGAACCGGTTGCCACCTTTACTCTAACCTATTGAAAAAGGCTCATAAATATTCTCCTTTCACCTTTTGGTCTAAAAATATCCTTCCATCCACCTTTTAGGTCAAAAAATACCCTTAAGGTTTGTTTTTGGCTCAAATATACCCCTCAAACTAACAAGTTAAAATTAACTCTTTTAAAAAACCAAATGGCATTTTGTAATTGGTCAATAATAAAATTCCGTAATTTAAAAAAAAAATCCAGATTTAAAAAAAAAAATTCCAATAATAAATTGCCAGTAATTTAAAATTTCAGATTAAAAAAAAAAATTGCCAATAATAAAATTCCGTAATTTACATATTTTTTTTAAAAAAAATTGTGTGGAAACTTTAGGTTTAAGTGTTTTATTTTTTAAGGTTTTGATTCACTTTTTTTTTAAATCTGGAATTTTAAATTACTGGCAATTTATTATTGGCAATTTTTTTTTTAGTGGATTTTTTTTTTTAAATTACGGAATTTTATTATTGACCAATTACAAAATGCCATTTGGCTTTTTAAAAGAGTTAATTTTAACTTGTTAGTTTGAGGGGTATATTTGAGCCAAAAACAAACCTTAAGGGTATTTTTAGACCTAAAAGGTGGATGGAAGGATATTTTTAGACCAAAAGGTGGAAGGAGGGTATTTATGAGCCTTTTTCAATAGGTTAGGGGTATTTATGAGCCTTTTCCGTTGAAAATAAACAGTTAACGTGTAAATACCATATATATCCTTAACACTTAAAACTTGTATGTGTTTTACCTAAAATACCCTTACTAACCACTAACACTTTGTTTAGTTTAGCAGATCCGTTAGTCATCATACTAAAATTGCACACATTGCTTAATTGAAGGTCAAAAGTGCTTAGTCGGATATCACAGGGACTAGAATTGAAATTACGCAATAACTCAGGGACTAAAAGCGTCGTTTTCTCTAAATTATATAGTAAATTTCTTTGTTTTCGATAAAGGCTTTACTTAAGGCACAAGTCACGAGCCATAGGAGATTGATATACTTCGCCAAAATGATTTGCACAAAAGTGATACTTTTGCACTGTTATTTATTATTATATAGAAAAGTCAAGATGTTCGTCCAAGGGCAAAGTTGTCATTTTGCTCAATAGTAAAAGTGTATTCTTGTACAGTGTTTTCTCAGAGCTTAGCCCACGTGGCTTTCCTGAATGGTAAAAGTGTGGCCTTCTAATTTTATACACCTCTGACGAGTACACTGTACACCTAGCATAAGGTAAAAGGCAATAGAAATCAGGACCCACATATTTTTTCTTTTCTATTATATAATATAAGTGCGGAAGAGGGATCAATACAATATTGAATGTTTGTACTAAAAGTTTTATAAATTATACACGCAATGAATGTTTGTACCAAAAATTATATAACTTATATATTTTAACCAACTATTTTTTTATCTCACATAAACATGTGTCATAGTACTTAATGTTTATTCCCTTCTCATGTATGTCTACGTATGCACTTCAATTTAATTCTCTGACACATTTATTTCCCTGTGCACTTTTACTTGTTCACTTTTGACTTTTCACGTTCTTGCTGAATATTTATTTTCCTCATGTATAGACGTATGCAATTCAATTTTAATTTTCCTACACAAATTTATTTCTTCCGTACACTTTTACTTATTCACTTTTGACTTTTCACATTCTTTAAGAATTAATGAATTCCATGTGGACATATGTCATAGTACTGAATATTTGTTCTCTTCTCATATATACACGCATGCACATCAATTTTAATTCTCCGACACATATTTATTTCCTTCGTGCACTTTTACTTATTCACTTTTGACTTTTCACGTTCTTGCTGAATATTTATTCTCTTCTCATGCATACATGAATGCATTTCAATTTTAATTCTCCAACACATATTTATTTTTTACTTGTTCACTTTTAACTTTTCACGTTCTTTAAGAATTAATAAATGAAGTACTCTCTCCGTCCCATATTACTTGGCCACATTACTTGACTTTTCACGTTCTTTAAAAATTAATAAATGAAGTACTTCCTTCGTCTCATATTACTTGGCCACATTACTATACTTGGCTTTTCACGTTCTTTAAGATACTGCGGACGAAAAAGTAAACACACAAGAGATAGAATTAATGTTCAATTTCTGAAATGTACACATGTTATGAAAAGTAAGAACCAAACATATGCTCCTATAAAATAAATATCGTGGTCTTGGACGTGTACCGAAATAATTTTGCTTTCGATTAAAATTTTAGTCAATACCTCCGGTATTAATTAATTTTGTAAATCATATAATAATACTAAAATAGGATTGTTCACTAAAATTTTCAAATAGTAATTCTTCATTAAACAGAAGTCAAATTTGTATTTGTCCATTTAAACATTTGAAATTAATTAAGATATTTGAATAATCTAAGTTTGAAAGATGAAGAATGGGACGACCAAGGGCAAAAAGGTAATTTTAAAGCTAATATTTTGCCAGTTTCTATTGTTATTGTGCTTGAAAGTTGTTGTACTAAATGCTTTGTAGGTGTATATTTTCCTCAATTGGACAAAAGACCCAGATGCCAATTACTTTTCTTCATGTGGGTCCTGTTCTGTTGACACCCACATGGCTATTTTAAACTCCTATATCTTTCGTTTTTGTTTTCCTCCTAAGTAATTTAAATTTCAACCAAAAATAAAATTTATTCCTAATTTTACAAGGAAGATTTAAGTAACATTGAGATGGAAATCCATCCAACCAAACCAAATTACAAGCAACTCATTCATGAGAATGGCCAACAACAACAACAACAACAACAAAAAAAAAATAAAAAATTACCAGGATAAATTTCAATTATTGTTTCGAAAGATCAGCGTCTAAAAATCAAAATTAACTTAGGAATTGTGCGGAACAATTATATTAATCCTATTACAAATTCTTCGTTACATAATTGTTTGATTACTTGTACACAATGATAGTTTTTTTTTTTAAAATGATTCTAATCATGAAAGGTAAAAGGAATAAAGGAATAATGTATAAGTTTATTCTCAATTTACCATTTGCTTAACTAAAAATAGACCAATAAATTCTACTAAAATCAACAAACTAACTACATTTTTTTATCTGAAGTCGTATTATTGTGTAGTTTCCATACAAATTTATTTGGATAAAAACGAGTAGCGGCATCAAAATTTCACTAAGCGAATTCAAAGTCAATATACGAAGATGTCAAAGATATTCGACATATATACTATATATATATATATATATATATATATATATATATATATATATATATATATATATATATATATTTACGAAAAATAATTTTAACCTTCAAGATACAATATAATTTTCAGAAAGTGGATTCAAATTAAACCCCCTATGCTCCTCTCATGAAGAAAACTGTGATAGTATTTGAAAGGTAATATGTTTAGTATAACTTCGAGTTTCTACAATAAAACTAATACTCACTTAGATACAACTAATGTAACATTTTTGATGAAGATGAAAATCAATTATTATTCTATAAAGATCTCTTTATTCTATTTTTTTAATTGTTCAGTAAACAAAACCATTTTTTTAATACTTCTTGGGATGGTCCATTCGGTCCCAAAACGAGATTTTACACATAAAAACAGTACTCATTAACTGATGCAGTATATACGATTTCTAAAAATTGTCTTTCCAAGTTAATTTACATTTATTAAGAAAGCTATAGAATAACTCAACCAAATACCTTTAAATTAATGTTATTGACGTGTTTCTTAATGAATGCGATAGAGTTAAAGACATATTCTTTTTTAACTGAAGGTAATACATTTTTTTTTGTGCGGATTGCCCTTCTTTTGGGGTGGTCTTTAATTTTTGACCCTCAAATTGGTGGTCTTTAATTTTTTGTCTTCGCCTAATACCCCGAGGTTCTGGGTTCGAACTCTAACTCAGTAAAAAAAAAAGAATTTCACAAGGCAGAGGTTTGAATTCGCATGACAGAATTTTGCTTTCAAACTCTGCCTACAAAACTCTACCTTAAGGTAAAGTTTGAAACTCTGATGCTGGGGCAGATGTTGTGCAGATATGTGAGTGGTAATTCATTTTGATAGTCTTCTTCTCCAATTTGGACTTACTTTAGGCGATTTTGCTTTGTGTCAGCTGAGCAACTTTTTGATCTGTTTCCATAAGCTGAGAGATGAAAATAGACACATTATTAAGAACACTCATGTAATGTTTGATATTTTTAAGGCAGAATTTTCCGTGAAGTAAGGCAGAATTTTCAAGGCATTTTGCCCAAAACTCTATCTTAAGGTAAAGTTTGAAACTCTGCCTGAAGCATCCAAAACTAAAAAGTTCTAACAAAGGGCAAAAATTAAATATCACTAATTTAATAGGTAAAAATTAAAGACCACCCAACATAAGAGTATTCCTGCGAATTGCCCGAGATAATATACAACATAAAATGTAAATATAGAAGGGGAAAGGACACAAATGGCCGATGGGTCATAAATAATCCAATGTGCTGGCCCATCTATTCCCAAACCCAAAAATTAGCCCATAAACTATTCCCATCCGGTAGCCAAAATCTGTAGCAAGCCTTTTGTGGTGACTGAAAGTCGCCAAAAAATACTTAAAAAGTCGCCACTAAAGGCTGGGTGGTCCAACAGCCCCATCACTTTTTTTTTTTTTTTAAAAAGTCAGACTTCTTGTGGCGACTAAAAGTCGCCACTAAAGGGCTGTCAGAAAAATCAGACTTATTAGTGGCAATTAAAAAGGTCGTCACTAAAGGTTAAATATCCCTAAACATGTATAATATATGTATATTTACTAAGAAATATCTCAAAAAACTTTGAAGCGGTTTTTGTATATAATATGTATTGTTTGTGTATAAAAATATGTATCAGTACCTATCTGTAATGTATAGAAACCGTATAAAATATGAATCACTAAGGTATGTATCATTTTTGTATATAATATGTATCATTTGTGTATATAATGTGTCACACCCTAATCTTGATAGGGCATGACGGGCACCCGACTCTCATCAGAGTCGAGCGAACCCTTAAACATTCGTTCTATCAAAACCTGTCATTTCAAAAAACTTTTAAAAACATGAACCTTTTTCACATAGAGATCATTATCTTTATAATGATTATGAAAACTTTCAACCAATTAAGTACTTTAAACCAATTGAAATCGTGTAACATACATACTCTTTTAATATCTACAAATGATTCACACTTCTCGTCGCCCTATCCACAGGACACTGTCTGCAAAGTCTCTAACATATACAAAATACCATGACATAAGTACTTTGACCCGGCAACACTCCGAACTAAGATGGAGCTCGCCAATCCAGCTGGTAGCATGGAAACATCCTATAGCCGATGTCTTCCACTCATCTGTATACACCTGCGTGACATGAAACGTAGCCCCCGAAGAAAGGGGGTCAGTACGGAATATGTAAGGCATTACTGAATCATAAACAAGGAAAGGCGTAACAGTAAACCAATTTAAAAGCAACCCGGGAGTAACCTGGAACAGCATTTTAATCCGTGCCATGTAGCACCTTACACAAATTCTAGCATACACAATGTGAATATAGTATCACAATAGTCCCTTCGGACAGCCGATTCCGGCATAGTAACAATGATGGCCCCTTCGGGCATGCCGCTTCCGGCATAATAATATTGATGGCCCCTTCGGGCATGCCGCTTCCGGCATAATAATAATGTTGGCCCCTTCGGGCATGCCGCTTCCGGCATAATAATAATGATGGCCCCTTCGGGCATGCCGCTTCCGGCATAATAATAATGTTGGCCCCTTCGGGCATGCCGCTTCCGGCATAATAATAATGATGGCCCCTTCGGGCATGCCGCTTCCGGCATAATAATAATGATGGCCCCTTCGGGCATGCCGCTTCCGGCATAATAATAATGTTGGCCCCTTCGGGCATGCCGCTTCCGGCACAATAATAATGCTAGCCCCTTCGGGCATGCTGCTTCCGGCATAATAATAATGTTGGTGTCAACACAACTTAATCCACAAATATCAATACAAAGAAATAGTGCTATGGAGTGTAAACATAAATCGTAAATGAAACGAAATAGTAGAATCTCGCACCCCCTTCGGAGTGGTTTTGAAAATCAACTTTATGTTTCCTTTAGTACAAAACTAATTTTTCTTGAAATCATTAGTAAACCATAAACACGTTTCAAGTCAATCCGAGTTAGTATAAGAAAGTTATGGACATTATTCATTATAGAAACCTCCATGAACAATCCGAGTTAGCATATGAAAGTTAGGAACGTTATTCATTATAGAAACCTTCATGAACGTTTCAAAGCAATCCGAGACCTCTTATGAAAGTTAGGGACATCAATCCTTATAGAACCCTTTTTGAAACAGGAACTCTTTATGCTTTGCTCGTTATTCAATCATACAATAAACTCGACTATATTAAGTATGCTTATGTCAAGAAGTGAATAAGAATCACACACAAGCTCGGAATTAAAGAGTAGAGTTACCCCAAGATGCGTGTCATACCTTACTTAGCTCTAGGACATGCCAAAAGAAAGAAAGGATAAGCCTTACATACCTGTTCCACGTCCTATTAGCTACGCTTATTTGTCCAAGCTCACTAGTTTACATTCAAGAGAATTGACACAATCATTAGACTCATCGTCATATACTTGTCTTAGTCCTTCAAATGAATTCATTTATAATCTACCGAAATTTCGGCAGCATTTCCCCTGTAAATACAACCATCTCCGAGAATCTAACTCGACCAAATTATCAATCAACAATCCCAAGAATCATGCCAACAACATCAACAATCGATTCAAGACGCATTCTAACGTTAGTAACTTTCTTCTACATAATTCGACAACATCCCATTTACATTCAAATCGACCATATATAGCCAAGCTAGCACCAATGATCTCACATTCAAGTGTTAATCCGAAATCCTTCTTACATGATTCAAGAACACTTCAAACAATTCACACAATATTCAAAACAACCCAACCAACATACCACTTCACCCGAAACCTTCCAAATTCAACAAGAACGATAACAACACATTTCTTTCTTCCAAATTCATGAACTACACTAACAATCTACACATTAACAACATTATTTTCCATAAATACAAGAAGTGGTATTAATGTCGCATTAGCTTCTAAAACAACTCTCCAACCATTACAACTTCAACTAGAATTATTAAACTTTCATTTTCATCATAGAATCCATAACAACAACAACCAAAATACTAGATAAAATTAGTTCATCATTCCTACACAACACAACATATAGACGGCCAAGCACCCACCTACACGGCTCAACCCCAACACACAAAGTTTCATGATTTTCATTCATTTCTACATACTACAACATACACAAACCATCCATAACATATAAAAAGAAGATTAAACCTTACCTTTTCCACTTATCTTCTTGCTTGGCTAAGGTTGCTCCTTGCAAGAATGAATGGTTTACTTGCCCCAACAACTACCCCACGTTAAAGAGGACCTCACAATTGGTTGAATTGCTAGAAGAAAATATTTTTTTGATCAAGATTTTTGGACCTCAAGTTTTCTCTACCATGGCCGAATAGGTCTCCTTCTTTTTCTTCTCCAAGTTTCTTGAATTTTCTAAGTGATAAGATGATAAATATGATCACTTAGTCATCTTTTATTTACACATATTAAGCATCCATGTGGGCCAAGGCCCACACCACATCACACGGCCACTTGGCCCATTTTGTTCAAGAATTATAAGTTTTCATAATTCACTTTCAACCCCAAATTCTTCTTAATATTTTCATGAGCCATCTTGTGAATTTCCCTATTTACCCCTAGCCTTTCTTAATATTTCCACATCAAAATTTTCATAAACAACTTGTGTGTTAGACAAGATCAAAAATATAACCTTGCCCTTAACTTATCGCAATTATCTTGAAATATCCGAATGTACAAAATACGGGATATAACATAATGTGTATTATAGAATAGAAAATTGTATCATTTTTGTATATCATATGTATCATTTTTGTATAGAAAGTGTATATATAATTCCAGCATGTGTAAATAAACTATATCAGTCTAGTATAGAACGTGTGTCATACGTATAAAAAATGTATCATAGAAACCGTATCATTGTGGTATATAATATGTATCACTATTGTATATGTTAAAAATAAATATCATATCATTATTGTATAATATGTGTATGATAAATGTATAATTAACGTATAATTTATTTATAATAAATGTATGATTAATTCCAGCATATGTATATAAAATATATAATTCTTGTATATAAAGTGTATATATAATTCCAACATATGTATATATGCTGTAGCAGCCCTTTAGTGGCGACTAAGTCGCCACAAAAAGTCTTTTTTTTTAAGCGTCTGGGCTGTTGGGCCAGCCAGCCTTGGCATTATTTTGGGCCGACCGGCCATTTTTTAGCATTATTTTGGGCCGAACGGATACCTAGTGGAATTAAGCCCAAACAGTGATTAAATGTGAGATTAGTTTGGCTGAGTGGACACACAGTGTCCTTTTCCCATTATAGAAACTTTATGCAACTGTACAACTCAAACAAACATTTCATATTCTGCATAGCCCAATAAAAGGGAAAATATCATAAGTAGCGATACTAGTGTCCTTTTTTTGCAAAAAAAAATAATGATAGTATAATTTTGTTTTCAAAACGTGGCAGTATTTTATTTCAAAACCTAACATATACACTATGCGCACATACAATATTCATGTATATATAATGTATATACATTGTATATACACTGATAGCATAGTGACAACATACCCGCACATACAAGAATTGTGCCTACAATTTTGGGAATACATTTATCAATGTATATTTGATAAATGTAAAATATAGATATATTTTGTAATTATTTAAAAGTACCGCTATAAAATTTAATTATGGAACCTAAGCAGTTACATTAAGTAATTTGTCCTAAATTTTTACACCCAAAATAACCAAAAATTTGAAAAGTTGTGTTATCTCTTTGAGCGTTACTTTTTAACTGTTCCAATTTTACTTTGGCATTTCCAGAATGTACTCACCTATTCCCCATGCACTTTTTTATTTTATTCAATTTTACTTTTGTTTTTCCCATAAATTTAAAAACTCCACATAGACATAATTTGAATAGAAGATGTAGATCATATAAAATTACTTCTATATATTTTAAAAATTACTTGAATTTTTTTTTTTTTTTTTGATTTTTTAAGTGAAAATTCATATCTTGAATTGGACTCAAAATTAAACTATGAGCATCTTGTTTACAATGTTATACAAATATATACATTCATTATATAAATATATACGTTAAATATACATTTTAATACATGGAATTTATGCTACATGAACGGCAAAAGATTTGGAAGAAATATTTGCAGAGAAATCGAAGAAAACTGTTCGAAAAGAGAGAATAGGTGCTGCTTTGAGATATTTTCGAATAACATAGTTTGGCTACAAAATACAGGTTAAATTAATACATGAATGTAGGATACGGAATGCCAATAGTCATAAAATGGGCTTTTTTTATTTCATGTATTGGGCTAGATAGTAAAGCAGTGCCTAATTCTCTTATTATTTTGGGGAAATAACCCATATATGAAGCCCATGCATCTACTTTGCAGCCAATGAAGTCCATTGTATCATCAGCGTATACATAATATACTTTTTTTTTTTTGCGCGGATTGCCCTTCATTTGGGGTGGTCTTTAATTTTTACCCTTCAAATTGGTAATCTTTAAGTTTTGCCTTTCGTCTAATACCCCGAGGTTGTGGACTCGAATTCCAGCTCAGTAAAAAGAAAACCGCAAAGAATTCTACCCAATCTGTCCATGAAGGGCAGAATTTTGTAAATCTGTCCATGCAAATTGGGCCTTAAGGCAGAATTTGCGTGGGCAGAATTCTGTATTAAGGCAGAATTTTGTAAATTCTGGCGGGCAATTGCCCTTTTTTTGGGGTGGTATTTAAATTTTGCCCCTCATATTTGTGGTCTTTAAATTTTTCCCTTCAGCTAAAACCCATAGGTTCCGGGTTCGAACCCCCGCTCGGTAAAAAAATTTAAAAAAAATTTGCAAAGCAGAGTTTAAATTTCGCTATGCCCCCTCCGGCAGACTTTTAGTCATGTTTAACTAAAAGTCTGCCGGAGGGGGCAGACTTTGCCTTGAAGCATATATACGTATTTTTTTTTTAACTTTTCAAGGTAAACTTTTAGTAATGCCTTAACTAAAAGTGTGCCCCATAAAACATAACTAAAAGTATGCCCCATAAGGCGTAAGTTTTCCTTAAGGCATAACTAAAAGTTTGTCTTAAGGCATAACTAAAAGTTTGTCTTATAAGGCAAAATTTAAATTTTGCTATGCCCCCTCCGACAGACTTTTAGTTGTGTTTAACTAGAAGTCTGCCGGAGGGGGCAGACTTTTAGTTTTGTTTAACTAGAAGTCTGCCGGAGGGGGCAGACTTTTCGTTGTGTTTAACTAAAAGTCTGCCCCCTCCGGCAGACTTTGCCTTGAAGCATATATATATATATATATATATATATATATATATATATATATATATATATATATAAATTTTACTTTTCAAGGTAAACTTTTAGTTATGCCTTAACTAAAAAGTGTGCCCCAAAGACATAACTAAAAGTATGCCCATAAGACGGAACTTTTCCTTAAGGCATAACTTAAACTTTGCCTTAAGAAAAGTTCTTGCCTTATGGGGCATAATTTTGTTATGCCTTAACTAAAATTGTGCCCCATAAGGCATAACTAAACTATGTCTTAGGAAAAATTCTGCCTTATGGGGCAGACTTTTAGTTATGCCGGATCCGGCAAGACTTTTAGTTATGCCGGATAGCTTTTCCTTAAAGATTGTATGCTGGATCCGGCATACACTCCCCAGTCCTGCCTTGCGAAATTATTTTTTTATTTTATGCCTGAGCGGGGGTTCGAACCCAGAACTTCATGTATTCGCCCACCTTTCCAAGCAAAGGGCAAAACTTAAAGACCACAAATATGAGGGGCAAAAATTAAAGACCACAAATTTGAAGGGCAAAATTTAAAGACCACCCCAAAAGAAGGGCAATCCGCGCAAAAAAATGAATTCTGGCCATGTGCAAATTCTTCATGAAGGGCAAAAGTTAAAAACCACCAATTTGAGAGTCAAAAATTAAAGACCACCCCCAACGAAGGGTAATCCTACAAATTGCCCGATAATCTATATTTATACTATATTAAAAACACGAAGGGCATTAGAAATGTTGATTGAACTTTTTGTCCTTTATTAAATGGTTCTACAATAGACAAAATCGTTATTTACTATTTTCGTCAAATATACATAAACACCAATAATATATTTCCTTTCAAAATAAAAACCTGCCGTTATTTTTGGTAAAAATCTTTTTGCCCCGTTATAGCCTTCTACAGTTTGGTGAAAGAATCCTATTGTCCTTCGATAGACTCCCAATCCGTTTGTTGATTACTCAAACAAGGAGGTCCCTAAATTTGCTTCACTTTGGGATACTAAATCTTTTTTGATCTAGAAGTCTAGCCCGTATATCATCGTTGTATATATGAGGCTGTTGAAAACAACTCCATAACTTGGTTATTAAAAAGTTGTTTCCATGGCATCCTATATAGTAAATAGAAATCCAAAGAGAGGTACCAATAATATTTTTTAGAGTTTCGGTATATATGTTCATCTATGTATCTTAATAGTTCCGAATTTTTCCATCGAGATTGATATTGCAGCATTGTAGCTAAAAAATCACATTATTTTTTCAGGTTCTGGATTTTGCTGCCCAAACAGAGAGCCGTTTCTCAGTTAGAATTGGAGTTGGGGAGGCATGAGCATGATAAACAAAATAACGAGGAATTTTTTATAACTTGAGGAATTTATAGTGTTAACTGGTATTGAATTTGAATGCATATTAATTAGATCAAGTTGCCTGTGTTTTTTTAATATTTCAATGTACATGACTTCATTTTGATAGATTTTACTTCTCTGATTCTGTCCATACAAATTAAAAGGGTGCAGGGTTGCTCTTTGTTTCTTTATAAGATCCATCGTTGAAAAGTTTTGCAGATAATATGCCCTCCTATGTGTTGGTCAAATATTAGAGGACAAAAAAATAGTATTGGACGAACAGGGTCCTTCTCTCTACGGGTGCACGTAAATCGGGTAATCATTACTACTATTAATTATTAATAATGTCACTTCACAACATATTACCTTGAAGACCCCTATAAAAATACAAGAATTAGCCATGGATAAAATTTTATTGTTATACAACCAAAAATGCCTTTTCTATTTAAACTATGTAGCAAATTTTATAGTTATACAACCAAAAATGCCTTTTCTATTTAAACTATGTAGCACTTCTTGTGCTTGATGTTCCCGCTGCTTCAGGTTCTTTATTCGTATGTGCTTAAACTCATATTTTGTTACAGGGAAACACCATTCATTATCTTCTTCATGGCTGTCAGCATAAGCATCCCATGGATGGTCTGCTGCTTGTTTTTCCTCCTGCTGCAATGGCTGTTCTCCTTGTATTTAAACTATGTAGCACTTCTTGTGCTTGATGTTCCCGCTGCTTCAGGTTCTTTATTCGTATGTGCTTAAACTCATATTTTGTTACAGGGAAACACCATTCATTATCTTCTTCATGGCTGTCAGCATAAGCATCCCATGGATGGTCTGCTGCTTGCTTTTCCTCCTGCTGCAATGGCTGTTCTCCTTGTACCGGTATGTTGGATTTCATATCTTCTCTGTCTTATATTACCTAAGAACCTTGGTTTTTATTTTATTTTATAATTTCACGCAATTCTAAAGATCTCAATTTTTATAGTTATCTGAAATCATTTACTTAATTTCTAATTATGTGATTTTGTTTATGTTGCAGATCGGCATAATTCATCGACTATATCTTTTTGAAAATACTAGGAGATCGTACTCAAGATGGCTGTGAATTGATTTTTTCTAAAGCCATTGATGATTTATTGAAAGCCGCAACTTATCCCCAATGTCGTGACTTGTGAGTAATGAAATTGCAACTCTACATCTGTTGATAATATTTGTCGAAAAGATGAAGTACATTGTACAAGCAAGTGATCGTCTTTCATAGCTTATTTTTTCATATTGAAAAATCTATATTTACGCACTTTGGACAAACCGTACCTGACGGCCGACTATTATTGGAATTCACCTTTCTGCAGGTAATTTAATTTCCTTAATCACTTGAATTTGTGTAGAAGATAGATAGATGTATATATGTTTACGTACTCCTTTTTTATTAAATTTGAACGGATTACTAATGCCATGTTCTAGAGTTTAATCCGAAAGAATTTGAAAAAATTTACTTATAAAATTCAAAAAATAAATAAATACATTGTGATTTTTTCTATAAAGTATTTTCAATATTCTGTAATTAAAAGAGCAATAAAAATTTTAAATTAGTGCAATCACGATTGTTTGATGAATAATAAATAGATTTTAAAAATTTGATAAGAAAATAAAAATAAGAAAGGCCAGCCGTGATAGAAGATAAATTAGTCTAATTATTAACTATAAATTAATAATAAATAGATTACAGAATTGTATAAGAAAATTAAAATTAAGTAGGTGGTTTTCTTTTGTATTTTACTTTGATATTCTACTATTCAATAAAGGAAACTTGAAAAGAAATTAAACAAAACCACCATTATTTCATTTGTTGGTAAATTTTTCTCTTTGAGTTTAGACTTCAAATTGTTTGAGTACAGGTAGTACGATTTACTTTCCATCTAAAATAAACTCAAATGCAAAAACTTGATATTATGTGTTTTTATTTGATAATTCTCAACTCAATCATTCGAAGCTATTGATATTTAAGGCAAAAGACCGAGGAAGCAACCTAGAATAAATTGGTCGTTATAGGCTAGCTCGATTTGAGGAGTGTGAAATTGAAGGTTTGATATATCGTAATAAATTATCCATAAGATAAACTTATATTCGATTTCTATTAGAATTGTTATGTTTTAATGTTTATAACATTTGACTACAAATATAGGTGGAATTGCCTACAAGCCATCTTCATCATGTGTTCAGAAGTTGAAAGATTTCACCGAGTTTATTTATTGTCATCATATAAGGTTTTACCATGAACCTCCGATTTTCTGTTGCCCTAGAGTTCTTAGGAAAAATTGCAGGATTTTAAAAGATCACATCTCTAGGAAAAAATTATTCGGTCTTTTTCGTTGAATTTCAAAAAGATGCTTATCACATGTACACCTTTTAATAATACTTGAATAAGGATTCTAACTTTGAAGATAACACCAATATTTCAATATGACAAATTCTTCAACACAAAACTTCCTCATAAAAGAATAATACTTTTGCATGAGACAAAAAAAAAAAGTAAAAAGAGAAAATCAAAAGAGTTAAACTAGGAAAGTTCGAGTATAACTCTTATGAAATAAAATAATAATTACAGGTAAATATTTAAACTTTGCGATGAATTAATAAAAATTCAACAAATAATTAAAATTTTGAGTTAATTTATTAGTAAAAGAATCCAATTTTATTCTTTGTCAAATTCCTCACATTACTTAAAAAAAATAGTGTTATTGAAAAATTCTTAAGTATATAAATTTGTTAAATAACAAAAATATTAGTGGTGAAAGAAATTAGAAATGAAGCAAAATCGATTAAAGTATAACATTAAATGTAATTGGCAAAATGCAAATGTAAAGTAACAAGGATAAAATAGTAGAAAACAAAAATATATTCTAAGTGAATTGTCATTATATTTTTTGTTAAACTTATTTTAACAATTGAAAATTCTCAATATTTGTTTATACATTAAATTATTTCATTGCTAAATAAACATAAATTGTCGATGAAAAGCTAAACAGT
Organism: Lycium barbarum; assembly: GCF_019175385.1. Classification (NCBI taxonomy): domain Eukaryota; kingdom Viridiplantae; phylum Streptophyta; class Magnoliopsida; order Solanales; family Solanaceae; genus Lycium; species Lycium barbarum. Next base: position 24,830,324 of record NC_083346.1, on the reverse strand, counting down.
AAAATCTATCGCTAATCCTATTAAGTGACGAATTAGTGACGAAATATTAAACAATATTTAGCTATGAACAATTTAGCGACGACTAACAACGAAGGTCATGTTTAAGTCCATTTTTCCCTATAGAGTTTGTTGTTGAATGAGGTACATGCTTTTGTCACGCGCAAAGCGTGTACACACAAACTAGTGTATATATACGTCCCACACATTTAGTTTGCAGCGGATATAGCTCAGTGTATCATCAGTGTATATATAGTGTATGTATTCCGTATAGCTATATATAAACATTCCATATAATCTGTATATATAATGTATATGCTTTGTATAATCATGTATAAACACAGAGCAGATAGTTCTTAGTTGATCATGATACTTCGGAAAATTAGTAAGCGTTTGGCCATGCGTTTTCAAACCATGATTTGAAATCATGATTTCAAACTAGCGTTTGGACATGCGCTTTCACTCATTGTTTCAAACCATGATTTCAAACCCCAAATCATCCCAAAAAGGCATGATTTTAACTTTTTTAAATATAAAATTTAACCCATAAGTTTATATTTTATAAAAAAAGATCCATAAGTTGATAGATATTTTTAATAATTATTCCCATCAATCATTTACCAATCTCATTTACTTCCACTAACCTTTATTTATGTCTATCAACTTCTAATTTATGTGAGAGGATTATATTAAAGAGTAGTTACATTACTATTTATGTTAAATTTTCATTTTTATTGACCTAAAATTTGATTAATTGATGTTGTATTTTTTAGAAAGACCTTCTAGCAGTGTACTAATTTTGTTATGAACTATGACTTACTCATTTGGTAAGATTGTATAAGAATTGAGAATATTTTGATAGTTTTCAAATATTCAAATTGCACGTGAAAACGGAGCCTTAGTAAAAACGCATATTGGCTCTCCAGACCAGATCCACCTCCATCTTCCCCATTCTTTTGTCTCCCTCATCACCCCCATAACCCTTGCCTTAACAACTTTCCGTTTAAAATTGTAAACTGGACAATTAAGAAAAGATTGGTGCTTTGAATCTTCTTGTCAAGATTAGGATAAGGAATTAACAAACACCCAGTAAGTCCACCACCCCCATTCCTGATCCCTCTACTTAGTTGCTAAAAGATCTTGAATAAAGTCAATACATACAGCATATTAATAGTTTAAGCATATGTTTTTTGACATGTTCAAAGGCAATCAAGAGAGGAACGACGGACTGATTTTCTGGGTCATCATGCCAATGATGGATTTCCCAGTTGTCAAATTCAATTGAACCCTTAAAAGTAGTTGGACTATTTCCCACCCTTCAGTTCTCTTTGCCTCCACTCTTTGCCACATCCTTGGCCCTTGATACTGACGCCATCCAACCCATAAAAGTAGTCGGATCCATTGTCTCACTCGCTGCCGGCGCCGCTAAGGAGAACGAATTGGGCTAAAATTTCGGTGATTTAAATTGCCGAAAGGTACATGGGCAATTCGCAGGAATCCCTTATTTTGGGGTAGTCTTTAATTTTTGCCCTTCGTTAGAACCTTTGGTTGGTTTTAGGTTTAAATCTCCGTTCAGTCAAAAATTAAAAAAAAATCATAAGATAGAAATTGAATTCGCAAGACATAGTTTTGCATGATTCAGGCAGAGTTTCAAAAGGCTGTAGAGTTTTGGGCCTTCAAAAGGCAGAATTTTACCTTTAGGCAAGACAGAATTTTGAAGGCTAATTTTTTAAATCTTTGTTGAAAATGCAAGCATGGGCTCTCCATTCTTAAAGATGATATGTTTTGCATTTGCTTCTTTACGTGTGCGGAACTTCAGTACCTACAGTTCCTATGCAGTAAAGAACGATGGGAAAAGAAACCATCACGACTCAAATATTAATTGCTTCAGCAAGTTGAATTGCAAGTGGAAAGGATTGCCTTCAAAATTCGGCAGAGTTTTGAAGGCAAAATTCTGTTTTGGGAATCTAAACCTCTACTTTACGATTTTTTATTTTTATTTTTTATTGAGCTGGGGTTCAAACCCAAAATTTAAAAATATTAGGCGAAAGACAAAAATTAAAGACCACCAATTTGAGGGACAAGTATTAAAGACCACCCCAAAAGAAGGGTAATCCGCACAAAAAAAATGAAGGTACGTGTGGATAAGAAGTGGGTAGTTGGGCCAAAAGTGGCAACTTAGATGCCTCAATGGACACCCAGTGTAATTTTTTCTGCATACAATTGATTCATGTACTCAAATAGCTTTTTTTGTGGTCTAAAATCCTAGTCACAATTCGTTTTTTTTTTTATAGATAGTTCAATTTTCAGACCGTTGGTCTAAAAGCTAACATGTGTAAAACGTTTCTAAAATCAGATATTAAGTTAGATAAATATAATTTTTTATTAGAGGTGGCAAATGGATGAGTTGGGTCAAACTATGGTGGATCAAAACCGGTTAATTAAATAGCTAAGTCAAAACCCAACTCAACTCATATATACTTGAGTCAAGATGGATTGGCTCGAGTTGGGTTAAAAAGTAGGAATAGGTTATAACCCCAACTTGCCCAATTTAGCCCATACATTTCCTCACTTGTACTGTTGGATAAACATTGATTTAAGAGCCGAAACAAGCTAAGAAAAGCAAATCAATGTCATCTAATACTACACCACCAGAGAAAAGGCCACTTCTTCTTCTTCTCTTGGCTATAATTATTAATTAATAAAGCTATGATACTCAAAGTAGCAGAGGAATTAACAAAGTAGCAACAAAACAACATTGATTTTCAGAAGAAATTAGATAAAATAAAATAAAATTTTCAACCAAAAATGACCAAAATTCACTGTGTTTCAGTAGTAAAAACAACCCATGAGCTATACTTTAAGAAAAATCGAACCTTAAGGGTGTGTTTGGTATAAAAATAAAAATATAATATGCAAAAGAGAAAATTCGGGGGTGTAAAAAGAAAGTTTTTTGCCAAAACAAAAATCTTTTTTAAAAAAGTTAATTTTTTTTGGAGGGTGTGGGGCAGGGTGGGGGCGAGGATGGGTGGTATAAAAAACCAAAAAAAAAAAACTTTTTAAAAAAAGTTAAATTTTTTTGGAGGGTGTTGGGGGGGGGGGGGGGGAGGGGGGAGGGGGGGTGTCTAGGTGGTGTAAAAAATAATAAATAAAAAAAAGATTTTAAAAACTTTTTTTTAAAAAAGTTTGGAGGGGTCCTAAGAAAATATTTCCATCTTTTATAAAAAATTTATAAAAGTAAAAACAAATCGAAGGGGGGTGGGTGGTGTGGGGGTTGTGGGTAGGGATGGTTTGGGGTGGAAGGGTGTAGTGAGGGTGGGACGTGCGGGGGTGTTGAGGAATGCATTGATGTGTTTTTTATTTATCACGAAAATGTTTTGCCTCAAATTTTTATGAAAAATATTTTTCAAGATCTTAAATGCAACTAAACAAGAGAAAATAGAAAAACTATTTTTCATCATACCAAACACACCCTAAGATAGAAATGAGTTTCAATCAGAGAAGAGACGTTCGGTATGCTTGATGAAATCAGGAAGACAGTAGAGAAGAAAGGGAACCGCTAGGTTTCTCAATCGCAGAAACTGAAGAAAGAGAGAAAGCTGGGCTTGGTAGACTAAAAGATAATTAACCCCTTGGGTTGGATATTGACTCAATATTTTTATGGGCCATTTTGGGTTAACTCAAGTTGACCCACCAGCTCAATAATTAATAACCCCTCTTTTAAATTCAAGCAGGTTGGGCTTATCTTTGCCAGCTCTATTTTTTATAAGATGATTTTTGTTTTTTACAAAGCAACTTAAATTTTCTTGTTTAATGCATATTTTGGTATAACATATCAAAAGCAGTTCTTCTAGGATTAAAATCGCACAAGCATTAAGCCTTTTTACCACCATAGGGGGGAGTTAAATATGAGAGAGTGTAAATGAGAAGTTATTGTAACACACTTTTAATAAGAACAATCTTACCACCACAGAAGGGAAGCTTCCCATGCCAACCATCAAACCTTTTTATCACATCACTAATCATGTATTAAAAAAAAAAAATGCAATCTTCTTTCTACCCACATAAACAGAGCAACCAAGATAAGTAAAAGAAAAGTTTTGTCCATGAATAATTTCTAATTCTATTGATCTTGTGGGCAGAGGTTCTAGGAACAGGAAAGAAGAAAATTTTATCCCCGTTAACCAATTGACCAGAGCTATTTTCAAAGTTCTTGATCTGATTCTTAATGAGCTTATTTGGCACTACTAAAAATAACAATATCATCGACGTAGGCTAAATGATTAATGACAGGGGCATTAGGAGGCATAGAGAAAGGGACAAATTTTTCGTGATATTGTAAGAGCCACTGATTAGATACTTTTGAAGAATAGATGGGAATCGGTAGAGATTCATGATATTTGACATCAAATCTTAGACAAGGGATGTGTTAATTACTCAAAATCATACTACCTCTGTTTCAATTTATGTGAACTTATTTCTTTTTTAATTCGTGCCAAAATAAATGACCTCTTTCCTAATTTGGAAACAAATTCACTTTATGAAATGATTTACAACCACACAAATATTCAAGATTTATTTTAAACCACAAGTTTCAAAAGTCTTCACCCTTTCTTAAATGTCGTGTCCAGTCAAATGAGTTCATATAAATTAAAACGGAGGGAGTAGTAAATATCTTATTTTTGGATCACCAAGTGATTGTGGTCGTTCTCCTCTCTCAAACATGTAAGAACAATATGAAAATTTAACCCTAGGACTCCCTTGTCTCGTAATAAAAATGTTAGCTACAGGGGTAACATGTTGCAACGCTTAGTTGTTTTTATAAAAATATCTAGTTCGGATCCTAAAGGACACAAAAATACACAAAATAAACCAAAAGGGGAGATGTCTTCCACTATATACTAAAAGGGGTATAACGTGGAGGGGCCAACGTTATACCCCAATTTTTTTTTCGGATTGTCAGACCAAAACAAAAAAATAAATAAAAGTTAATAGTATAACATGGACTGATCCACGTTATACAAATAATTTTGTATAACGTGGATGGGTCCACGTTTTACAATATATATGTTGTAAAACATGGACTGATCCACGTTATACAATATATTGTAAATCGTGGGGCTGTCCACGACTCATACAACAAATACCCAAAATTTTTGCCCTAATTTTTCTCATCTTTCTCCTCCGCTTCTTCCTCCATTCTTTTCAACTTATAGAATTTCTTATCCTTCTCCTTCTCCTTCTCCTCCATTTATTTTCTTTTAAAACCCCGCATCACGGTTTAATTTTTGAAGCAACTTCTTCATCAAAAACCTTTTGTTGCTATCTAAATTAAGGTATTTTTTCTAACTCATATAATATTATATATTTATAGTAGATGTAGGATATATGTTTGTCTTATATATCTTGATTACATGGATTCTTTAATTTTTTATTTGTGTTATTTTTATCTGAACTTTAGACATGATTGTTAGAAGCATTGTTATGTAAAAGGTCTGATTTGTTTAGTAGCACTTTTGAAGAAATGTGTTCTTATGTTATTGTTATTTTTGTGGATTGTTATATAAAAGGTCTGATTTGTTAAGTTTTTCATTGTACCTTTAATGTGATATTTATATAGCCAGAAAAGTGAAACTTAATTGATGTCTCACTAGCCCAGAAAAAAGGATACTTAAAATGTCATGATAACGCTTTATTATATGGGACCTAAGTCTAAGTGGGTGGACAATTATTTTCTCTATACTTTATAGGTATTAATGTGGTCTACTATTAGTGGTTTCTAAATAAGGCGTATGGAAGTTGGCTTTATCTAGCCAGTGCATATTTGTTCTGCTAAAATTAGAATAATATTTTTTTTAATAGTAAGTTACTTCAAATAGCTTGATCTGGACTTCAATTTTTTTTTAAAAAGGTATGGAGCTTCCACGGGTACCCCTACATCCGGGGCCAGAAGTGTACGATGTGTTAACACTCCAGGAGAAGCATCGATCACAGGTTGTGTGGGATGGGGCCTTGAGAGGACCGACCGGTTGCCTGTTTCCATGCCGCGCGGATACCGAATTTTGGAAGCACGTGAGGCGTCATCCTTTTCATCCTCGCATCCTTGACTACTTTGGCCTGTGTGGATTTAGGGGAGTAGTAGAGGTATGATGTGTATCATATGATTGGGTAGTTATCACTGCACTTATAGAGAGATGACGTCTTGAGACGCACACCTTTCATCTGCGTACGGGTGAGGCGACTATCACATTACAAGATATTGAGCTCATGTTTGGTATGGTTGTTGATGGTAATCCCTTGAATGATCTTAATGCTAGAAATATAAATATTGTTGGGTGGCAACAGTTAATCCATGAGCTTACTGGTTGGGCACCCGGTCTGGATTGTTTTAATTGTGTTAGTAGGTTGTAAGTAAATAAATTAATTGAATATATTAGAGGCTTAGATGCCATTACAGATCAGACCCCAGAAATTGATGTGCAAAAGCGGGTTAGGTTGTACTTGCTATGGCTTTATGGCGGCACGATATTTCCGGATAAGTACGGTGACTTACTTAATTTAGACTATTTGCTTGACATGCGTGACCTTAGAGCAATGAGTAGACAAGCTTGGGGAGCGGCTGCACTGTCATATTTGTATACTTGTCTATGCTGCGCTTCGATGAGGAAAGCCAAGGATGTGTGTGGATTCATTTCCTTATTGCAGGTACGTGACCTTTAAAATTATATAATTTTATTTGGTTGTCTTATTTGATAGTTATATAAGCTTTTTATTTATTTATTTCAAATTTTTAATACAGGTTTGGGCTTGGGAGCGAATTATACCGATGCAACCACCACCTAGGGCCCTTCAGCCACACACGGCTCTTGCACGAAAGTGGACTCATCGTAAAGCTCGCGAAAATGAAGCACGTGTTGTGCTACTCATATGTAGGGATGTATTGCATAACCTAACACATGGTCAGGTATTTTATCATAATTATGGTTGTTAATGGCGTTTTGATATAATAGTTACGCTTATGTGTAATTTATTTATTTTATTATCATGTAATTTTATGTTCTTTCTATCGTAGTTGTTATACCCCATTTTAACCAGGTCAAAGCGGAGTACAACATATTGGTGATTCCAAATTGTTTAATTTAAGGAGTCGCCACCTAATTTTTTTTTTACGGTGAATTAGGACACCTATTTTTACTAAGTAAATGCTAAAAAATAAACTCTAATTTTATCGGTCTTACTAACCTAATAAATTCTAGGTAAGGGTTCTAAATATCCTAATGGGAAGGTATTAGGCATCCATTAGAATCCGTTAATTACGGTTACCTACCAAACTTAGGTTAATGAAATTAAAGTTAAGGAAATGTAGATTTAGCCTTTTGTATTTTTAAGAAAATAGTTAGCAATTATACGCCGACACTAATAAGGTTATGAAGGGAGATTTATGAGGATAGTAGTAGTTAAGTTAATTAAGGTAGTATATGTAAAAAATGATTTTAGCACCAGTCAAGATCTTTAAAATTTAAAATATGTCACTGTTAAAGTATCAAATTTTAACTACTAAAAATAATATTAAAATGATCAACTAGCTAACATTAATTCGCAAAGTCGCTTTAAAATCCCTTTTCGTTTTAAAAAAAAAAAGGGTCCGGACTTGGTAAAAAAAAAAAAGAAAGCTTCATAAGATAAGAAATATAGTTAAAATCTAATTTCAAAGATGCGCTAAAAAAACAGTTTGCAAAATCATTTTTTTTATATATATACCCTCTCCCGCAAATATTTGGCTAATCCCTTAAAGTCTTAAATATATAAAATAAATTCTCCATTAATAATAAGAGTGAAAATTCTAAAGGGGTTAGGTGAAATATTCCTATTTAATCCTATGTTAAACAATATATCCGGCCAAAACAGCCCAAATCACACAAATAAAGAAAAACAAGAAGAAAAGGCAACAAAAGTGAACATATAAAAGGAGAAGTCGCCACAGGCGACTCTAATGCACAGATTTTGCTTGTCCGGTGTGGTTCAAGAAAGTGGAAGGTGTTGACTCCATGCTCGGATATAATAATGATTCCGAATCTCATTTTGAGACTTTTCGGTGAGTGAGTCCCGCATGGGGACTCCATTTTCTCCGATGCGTACATGTAAAAAAAAAAAAGAGATAAAGATTAGTGACAAGGGAATTTACACGAGGATATCAAAATCTTAAACGCATACTTAAGATGAATTTAGTATAACTACATAGGTACTGGTTTATCCTTAGTTAATTCACGTGACATAACACAGCCCAATCCGAGTAACAAATGCAACAAAGTTTAAACATTCAAAGGGCAGCAGGCCCACGTCCAGATTAGACGTCCACAAAGGAGGAAAATGGGCCAAAATATAAAGCAGACAAAGGATGTCACGACCCAACCCCGTAGGCCGTGACTAGTGCCCGAGCTGGACACCCATGCACACTTACCTAACCGATCGACATATCCATAACTTATTCTTGTCCAACATATATTAGTTCATATAGATGCTAAGATCGGACATAGTCTTAAGCGGTCGCAGATAACAAACATATCGTATAAACACACACACATATATATATATATATACACGCACCAGTCGTTAAGGCTGTCACAGCAATTGGAGCCGCTTAGACGCAAACTACACAGATATAACAGAATCATGACGACCCATGACCCACATACATGTCTACAGGCCTCTATCAAAGACAACAAAATCATATGGCGGGACAAGGCCCCGCCGTACCCCTGAATGGTCATATACACATAAATATATACAACGGAAAAGTCTGTACCAAAAGTGTGGGCTCCGGACCAAAGGAGCACTCCCAAGTAGCAGAATGGATACCCTAGGCTGGCGGATCACCACAATAAGCGTCTGTACCTGCGGGCATGAAACGCAGCCCCCGAAAAAAGGGGGTCAGTACGGAATATGTACTGAGTATGTAAGGCATGAAATACAGAAAGCAGAATCATAACCGGAATAACAGTACAGAACTAGGTACACCGTCCAGAATACTAAGATGCTTACCTTCCAGACACAAATCATGTATACTGATGTCGTATGTCAGAAAAAGTACAGAAAGTAAGTGAATCCACGAGAGTGCTAAAAGAGCTCACTTTCCAGACACGGATCATGCATGACAGAATCATATATCATATATGCATATAACGTGCCCCGGCCCTCCCGTGAGGGGCGCGGTGAATCATGTATCATATAAGCATATATCGTGCCCCGGCCCTCCCGTGAGGGACGCGGTAAGTCATATATCATGTAAGCATATGTCGTGCCCCGTCCCTCCCGTGAGGGACGCGGTAAATCATGTATCATGTATTCATATAGCGTGCCCTGGCCCTCTTTTGCGGAACGCGGTGAATAGAGTCATCATATGCCATCCTGGCCACCACCCCGTCATCATATCATCATATTAACATATCATGTATATAACGTGCCCCGGTTCGCAAGTGAGAGGGACGCGGTGAACAATGCAGAGGAGTACGCACGAGAACATATCCTGGCCCGGGCTCAGTGAAATCCAAACTAAGGCTTGCACGAACAGAATAGCGAAACCATATGCACATAAATCAAGACTCGATAGACAAGTATACTTACCGACTCCTGAAGGCTCAGAAACAAGTTTCGGGTCAATCCGACTTAGTATGAGAAAGTTACAGACGTTTGAAGTACAGAACCTTCTACGAGCATTTCAGAAGCCATTTTTGGAAAACCGAAGCAATAATCATATCAAGTATTCTTCAGATATCGTATAGATCAAATCAAATATAACTTTTAGAGTCATATGTACATATCAAGTATATCAAAGACTCGATGGAATAGTCGGACGTGCTAGCATTTGAAGAATCCAGACTTTAGTCATATCAATTATCTTTCGAATACCGTTATGGATCAAATCAATATATCGACGCCATATATCATATATACATATAACAGATTCATGCATGCATACTCATAGAACATCATACATTGTATTGCTGCGGAACGTGCAACCCGATCCGCAAATATAATATATTACTGCCGAGGAACGTTCGGCCCGATCCAGGACTGTATGCAGAAGTTAGAAACATTAATACTTACAGAATCAATTTAAGAATATGAACTCTTATACTTGGCTCATTATCTAATTATTCAATAATCTCAACCATGCTAAGTATACTCATATCGGTAGGCCAATAAGAATCGTAGACAAACTCGGAAACTTATCAATAGAGCTTCGGAATCTTGGATACGTATCGAAACCATATGAAGTGACTTATGGAGATCAAAAATATTAGCCATCCTAGTGGCTCTAAGATTAGGAATATCTTTGGAATCATACATATACATCATTTGCTTGTTTCATAAAGATCATGCCAGAAGAAAGAAAGGGAGAGCCTTACATATCTTGCCCGCTTTCTACGCTAATCCAAATTTAAGTCTTTCGCTCCGCAAGATCTACAACAATATTCATATATACCAAATATTAGCCATAACACTTAAGAGCCCAATTCTAAACCAACACTTTATCTACAGAAATTTCGGCAGCATTTCCCCTGTAAATGCAACATCCCCGAGAATTCAACTCGGCCAAACATACAACAACAAATCCGAGAATTTAACTCGGCCAACTTAGCAACAACAATACCAACAATTATTTCAACATTATCGACAATCAATTCAAAACACATTCCGACGTTAACAACTTCTTTATACAAACTTGACGATTTTCCATTTACGTTCAATTCATAATTGCTTACATATTCAAGTACTAATCCGCAACCATTCAAACACTATTCAAGAATGCTTCCAAAAATCCGTACAATATTCAAAACGATTCAACCCAACTCCTTTCCACATGAAACTATACAAATACAACAAAAGCCACAACAACACACTTCTATCTTTCAAATTCATGAACTACACTTAGTAATTCACACGTTAGCAATGTTATTCCCGCAAACACAAGAAACAATATTGAAATCACATCGGCCTCCAAATCAGCCCGTAACCATTTCAACATCAACTTGAATTATCAAACTCTCATTCTCATCATAGAATACATAACAACAACAACCAAAATACTACATAAAAATTAACTCATCATTCCTACACCACACACATACACGGCCACAATACTATATTTTCGGCCACAACATAACATCCATGTTTTTCATGATTTTCATTCATTTTTACTTACTACAACATACATAAATCTTCCATAACATGCAAAAGAATAGAAATTCTTACCTTTTCTTCAATTTTCCACGTGCCACCAAGAGTGGTTTTCTTGCTTAAATAATTATACCACGTTGAAGAGGACCTTTGAATTAGTAATAATACTAGAAAAATATAATTTTGGATCAAAGATTGAAGGCTCCAAATTTTTTTCCTTTTTTTTCTCCTCTTGGCCGAAATGGCCTTCTTTCTTTGCTCCCAATTTCTTTTCTTCAAAGTTCTTGAATTTTATGGAAAATAATAGTGGCCCCTTTCTCTATATATTTACTTGGATTTAATTTTCACATGGGCTTGGCCCATGCCCCCCTTATGGCCGGCCACTTTGTTGGGCCTTTTTTTTTCCAAGCCCAACTTACTATAGCTAATATTTTTGTAATTCATGAAACAAATTTTCAAAATTTCAATTTTGCCCTTATCCTTCCTCAATATTTCTGCATCAATATTTTGTGGACAACTTATGTGCCAAACAAGATCAAACATATAGGCTTGCTCTTAACTTCTGGCAATTATCTTAAATTATCCGAATGCACAAAATGCGGGATATAACAAAGGAAAACCAAACTACATGTGTATTTTGAACGTATGGGCCCAACAGGTTATATAAAAAAAAAGTAATCAAATGGGCTAAGCACAAATTATATTCAGAAGCCCAATTGCTAAAAGCAATAAAAGACAAAGCCCAAAACTACCAAGACTCAATCAACAATTTATACTAGCAAGGTGGTATACTCCATATATACTAAATATACCAACTGATATACACCTAAATGTATATGCAGTGAATATATTTTCTATGCTTGAGCATACCCCACATACCACAGAGGTCAACCATAGAAACAACCAAAGGGAAAATCATGCTAAGGCATTTAAACTCAAAGAATTCATGTATACGGTTGCATACAGAACCAAACAGAACAAGCATGTACCAGTAAACAAGTCTAATGTGAATAAAACTGAAGCAACTTGGAGATATACATTTAACTAGTTAAGTGAGAAAACAATCTTGACTAACAAGAAGATTCATGCTCAATTCTCTCATTTATCTTACTGTGCACATCTAACATGCCATACTTTCTCTGCTCGACAATGTTTTGACCTTGGGAAAGACCTATCATCTACCATTATTTCCAAGTGTAGGGAGCTTATAATTCCCACTAACCCAATTAAGACTTACACCACTGGTATTGTTCCTCTTTCTGTGCCTCGAATATTTGGTACTTTCCCTATTCGATCTTATGATCAAGTATATTGGTATGTCAAATAGTAGGAAAGAAAGAAAGAAGGGGTCCATAGTAGGTTGTCCTAATTAGTGTGTAGCATTTTGCTATTTTTCCTTATTAAAATCTCATGTTCAAGCATATTGGAATTCCACAAAGTAGGAAAGAAGAGGAGAGCAAGAGACACTCCAGCAAAGTGACAGCTAAGTTCTCTACAGATCAATAAGGGTTCTCAGATACTGAAACTGAATCTAACATGCTTGAGGTATAATTTGAGACTTATAACACCACAACCAATAATAAGTTCAGGGTACAAGCTTTATAGTTTGGCCATAGAGTCATTAAGAGACACACAAAGGTATGGTTTATCTTATTGAGCCAAATAAGTTTTCTCTTCCAATAATATAGCTTCAAGCTCAGTAGTCATGAGGGTTCTATTTTTACTATTGATATCTCATTGTAATGGACAATACACAACAAGGCACAGAGATAGTTTGTCAAACGTGGGTCCCAAACTTAAACATTAGAGAAGTACTGGCATGCTTCAAGGATACACATCAATCTATATGCTAATCGTGATGTGAAAACACAAAGACTTACAGATATGCTTAATGTGCATTTAAATCAGAATCGACCAATCCCTCATACATAGGTAAACAAACAGTCAATTGTAAAGACCAACATATAAGTGGTTTAAACTAAAAGAACCAAACTAGACTAAATATGCTCAATTGAACAGGCTGAACCTTCATGCTTAAAATAGGCAGATTGAGCTAACACAAGTATGCTGTACAAACTAAGCCAAACTAGCATATAAATATGATTAACTTGAACTAAACATCATGCTTGAGCTAACACAAATATGCTTATCAGACTAAACTAATACATTAACAGATTAAGATGAATCAAGTTGGGCTAAACATACTCAGCTTAAGCAGGCTTAATTAACTATTTAACAAAGCATATTAAAACTAATACAAGCATGCTAGACAAACTGAACTTACTGACATAGGCACAAATTCAACAGGACATATTAAGATAAAGATAATACTTGAGACATGCTTAACAACCAAACCAAGGCTAACACCTATAAGTGTACTCGATTAGATACAAATTAGACTAAACATCACATAGCCGACATATTTTAGCAAACCAAATTAACTAGCATACATAAACATTATTTAACTACTAAATTAACCCAGAAAAACATGCTGAGTTACACTAACATACAAGACTAACTAAATCCAAAAATACTAGAATACAAATAGGTCTTTCTGTTAAGCTAACTAATTAACATGCTCTAATAACAAACTAACACATAATAACTCAAGAAAATAGAAAGAAAAATGCAAAAAATAAAAGGGAAGGGAGAATTACGGACCTTCCTCGAGTGCAGTGAACAGGGGCTTTGAATCTCGGATCTACGCTCGAACGCGAATGACTCTTGGATCTTTCCGAGTGCAACCCTCACCGAGAATGGAATTGAAATTCCTTTCAAGACCCTCAATACACTCAAAACACAACGAAAAGGAAGAGAATTTAAAACTGAGAAATGAAACTAGACTCAATAGAGATTCTACTTAAAGTGACTTCTTAATTAAACAAGATTAAGCTTTTTCAGAACTTTTAACCAAGGATTTCAGTACGTTCGCCCAGATAAAAACCATCTCGACACTGGGGGTGGGGTTCTTTATATAGAACCCCAGAAACCCTAAATTTCCTCTTCGTTTTAGTGAGAGGCCAGTGGAAATGGAGGGAGAAATCCCCCCAATATTGAATGGCCAATCACGAACGAGCATTCAAACTTCGCAAATGGACAAATCCCATTAATGGGTTTCAGATCAAAAGAAGAAAAAGAAAAGGAAAAATCATCTCACAACGGTTGACACCTGACGGGGAAGGACGAGCATTAATTTCCCTTCCCCAAAACGACCATGCATGGTCTGTAGGAGCGAAAAGGCCTCCGCGAATTACCATTTGCGTCGAGGAGAGAGAGGGAAGGAGAAGGGAAAAGAAGAGGCGCGGCGGACTTTCTTTAGGTTTAGAAGATGAACAAACTAAAAAAAATGGGCCGGGTCGGGTAGGTTTAGACGGGTGTGGGCTGGTGACACACGATTTAGGCCTTAGCCCATATGGTTTTAGGACTAATTATGGACTGAATTAACATTTTGGGCTGCATATTATTTTGGGTGCCAATGGGCTGGTCCGGAAAACATTTGTGGGTTGATTGGTATTTTTGTATGAATTGGGCTACATGAAATCTCCTATCTCGGATTTAAGATGCGTTCTTCCTTATATTTATTTGAGCTCTTAAATTAAGATGAAAGAAACTCTTTAGTTAATTATATATTAACGCGTGCTAATAATAAAACTATATGATATCGTAATCGTTGTGCGATGATATTTATAAAGCTTTAAAAGTAAGTGAATGCTATCGCCTAATTGTATAAAATGAATGCGATGCGCAAGATGTTAAAAGCGATCATGGCTAATACTAATAGTAATAGTAATAGTAATAGTAATAGTAATAGTAATAATAATAATAATAGTAATAGTAATAACAGTAATAAAAATGATAATAGCTAGTGACTATAGTAGGATGATATTAATAAAAAGCTAATAATTGTAATAAAAAATATAAATAATTGTTCTTAAGTTATCAAAAATATTAGAAGCGCAAATAAATATTTTGGAAGAAAGGCGGGACAAAATTGGGTGTCAACAACTTGTCCCTCTTTGGCCGGTAATGATGAAAGAATTTTCGGGCAAAGACGTTGACTTAGTAGCCTATTTTGTCCCGATTAAAAGAATCTTGGGAGACTAAGGGTAAAGAAAATTTGAGAGAATTGTGGCCGAACTCCGGTCTCCGAGTTGCCTACATATCTCGAGCTGCACGAGAATCAGGCCATGTGTTGTTCTGGGATAGCTACGACACCTATGAATAACGAGTCCCGATTGGTGCGAATCTTTAAAAAATATTGTCCCAGTGTCGAATTATGATGACACTGGGTATTATGATCGAACTTGAAAATTCTGAAATATGAATATGTGTGAACTCTATGATTGGATATCGGATGTAAGCGGAATATTTGAGGTTAGAGACGAGCGTTCGAGGTAGACCCTTGACCCTTGTCGGGAAGTCTGAATACCCTTCCCAACGAATTGCCCAGTTCACTGCCGAAGAAATAGTTCCACGTTGCGCTAAAGCTCCTGCGAAACTTAAACTAGATAAAATAGTCAGTAAATAAATATCGGAAGTAAGGCGATATAAAATAGCCTTAGCTAAGGCTAATGCAAATGAGGTTTTAGGTCGATGATTCATGAGAATGATGCCCTTGGCAATGATTAATGAAAATGAGGCTTTAAACCAGATATGAAGATGAGGCTATTTAAACCGGATGATTTGTGAAAATGAGGCTTTCTAAGCCGACATAATGAGGTTTTCCTTTAAAACCCAATGATTGATGAAAATGAGGTTTTTCGAACTAACATGATTCATGGTGTAAAGCATTTATGCAACTTATTTTAAAGCATTTGTACGGTGCATGTGCGTTTGCGAGTATTTATGCGAAGTGGATGAAAGCATTTGTGCGGTGCGTGTGCAGTGTTTCTTATGCAAAGCATTTTGAAGGCAGTTATGCAATGCATGTGCAGTGCATTTGAAAGCAGTATTGCAATACGTGTGCAGTGTATTTCAAAGCATTTATGCAGAGCATTTGAAGGCAGTGGTGCAATGCATACGTGGTGCATTAGGAAGCATTTATGCAGAGCATTTGAAAGCGGTAATGCTATGCGTGTGAAGTGCATTTAAAAACAATAGTGCGATTCATGTGCGGTGGTTCGAAAGCATTTATGCAGTGCGTTTGCAGAGCATTTGAAAGTAGTAGTGCAATGCGTGTGCAGTGCGTTTGAAAGATTTTATGCAGGGCATTTGAAAGCAATAATGCATGTGCAGTGCATTTGAAAGCAGTAGAAAATACTTGTGCATCGATATATTTGAAAATCTTTGTAAGACTTAGGCATTAATTTATCGTAATTTCAAGAATTATTGACACTTGAGAGGCATAGTTTCTCCTAAATGTTATAAGAAAACTCAAACCGTTCGACGCATAGTCCTTGCAAGGCTGTAAACATTACATATTTTCAGCTTCCGCCATTTGGAAACCTGCACTCAAAGAAAATTTGTACGTTTCGGGGGAGGTTGATTCGCGTTGACTTTGAAGATCCGGTTCTTGATGCTTCATGCTTCATGCTTCCAGCTTTGTCTCGACTTGTAACCTCCGCCTATTTTTGAGTCTTGGCCAATTAATAAAACTATTTGATTAAAAATCATATTATTTCAAGAGGAAATATGCATAAATTATGGTAAATATGTATATAGTGATAAATAATTTCTGCTGAACTTGGAACTGTGACACATTGTGAAACAAAGCGAACGCCCTTTCTCCAAAGTCTTTCCTTTGTCTGATGACTCTGTTGACCATATACTCTTTCATGTCTCTCGATGTCGTCTTGCAACGATGCCCTTAAAATTGTCCCAGTTTCTGGCATAAGAGGATATTGAACTTTTAACATGACAAGACCGAGCCTGATATAGGCTGCCTACGTATCCCATTAAGGGAATCAGGTCAAGCGTAGTTCAAGACATACAAGACAAAATAAAATTGATGTTTTCTAATAATATGACCGAAGCCTATGTAGGCCGCCTACGTATCCCACTTGTGCGAAGATGCTTCTACCCATTTTGTGAAGTAGTCGATGGCTACCAAAATGAACCTATGTCCATTTGACGCGGCCGGCTCGATAGGACCAATGACATCCATGCCCCAAGCTGCGAATGGCCATGGAGAACTCGTCACATTTAACTCATTTGGTGGGTCTCAAATCAAATCGCCATGAATTTGACATCGGTGACACTTTTACACAACACGAATGCAGTCCGCTTCCATAGTCATCCAGAAATAGCCAGCTCGTAGAATTTTCTTAGCCAGAGAAAAGCCATTCATATGAGGCCCGCATGTACCGCCATGCACTTCTTCAATCAACTTGACCGCTTCTTTGGCATCAATACACCTTAACAATCCTAAATCTGGAGTCCTCCTTTAAAGGATTTCTCCATTTAGGAAAGAATAGTTTGCTAATCTTCGAAGTGTTTTCTTCTGAACACTGGTTATGCCTTCAGGATAGTCTCCTGCCTTTAGATACTTCTTAATGTCATAATACCAAGGTTCTCCATCAGGTTCTTCATCTACATGGAAACAATAAGCTTGCTGATCTTACACATTCACCTTGATAGGATCTATGTAGTTCTTGTCCGGGTGTTGAATCATAGAGGACAAGGTTGCCAAAGCATCCGCGAACTCATTTTGAGCCCTTGGGACATGTTTGAATTCTACCTTGATAAATCTCTTACACAAATATTTCACGCAATGCAAGTACGGAAGTATCTTCACGTTCTTAGTGGTCCATTCGCCTTGTACTTGATGAACCAATAAGTCAGAATCACCTATAACCAGTAATTCTTGTATGTTCATATCAACGGCCATTCTGAGTCCAAGAATACAAGCCTCATATTCTGCCATATTGTTGGTGCACGGAAACCTGAGCTTTGCTTAAATTGGATAATGCTGTCCTGACTCTGAAATTAAGACTGCTCCAACGCCAACTCCTTTGGAGTTCGTGATGTGCCGTGAAATTACGGGATATTCGATGCTAATTTCTTAAGCTTTTGTAACTCTTCGAGCACTTTTGCGGTTACTTTTCGTGTGTTTTTGTCATTTTGTAGGAAAAGATATTCGGAAAGCATAACGGAGCAAAATGAAGCAAAATAGGCCAATGACACACTTTGCACAACATGTGAGCCGCATGTCATGTCTGCGGATCTACAATTCCACCGCACAGCATGACAGGCCACTGAAGAATAGAGAATGAAAGGTTGCGCAATTTGCGAGATCAACATGCGACTCGCATGTTGAACTTGCGAGACGACAGTTTTAACGCAAACCTTGTTTGAAATCTGGGAAGCCTGAAGTTAAGAGCATAACATGCGGCTGCTAAGCATGCTTCGCGTCTCGCAGGGGTGTTTTTGTATAATATTGGTGCTCTATTCAGTTTTATGTGATTTAGAAGTGATCGGAAGAAACCAAGTGAAAATAAAGTCAAAAAGAGGCCAAATTGGACATTTTGGCAAAACTGTCAAAATTGGACAGTTTTGCAAAAACGGGACAGATTTGCAAAACTGAAACTTTGGGGTTTATTTTGTCATATTATTGACTTGGGAAAGTTGAGGAGCTACAAAAGAGAGACTTGGGGCATATCATTTTCATATTTGGCCATTTTCATCAAGCTTGGAGAGCTAGGTTTTTGCACCCACACTTGGGGATTGAAGATTTGAAGATCTTGATAAGAAATTTCTTAATCCTTTACTCATTTCTTCTTTTCCTTGCTATGTATTGATTATCTAAGTGTGTAGTTTTCTATTCCATTACTTGAATCTTGTTTATGAAAATATTCTTGATTAAAGTTTGGTTTGAAACTCTTGTTTTGCTTATGTATTGAATGATTTTATTCCTAATGAAGTAGGTTATTGTTTCTTTAATTAATCTTGTTCTTGAATGTTTGCAAAGGGATTAGCTAAACCTAGGACTCGCCCATTTAATTTGATTTGAGCTCGAGAGAGGAAAATCGATTTGGGAAAGATTAGTTAACAAGGATTTGAGGCATAACCCTCGTCTAATGACTTGAGCTCGAGAGAGGAAAGTCACTTGGGATTATATTGATTGTGCCTAATATCACACTTTAAGACTTGAGAAAGCTTAAAGTGAAATTCATTGATTTGGTTGAGAAACTTTCAATGAAATTTAGAAATCATTATCTATTAACATAACCTTGTTCTTAGTCATAAAATTGTAAAATACATTGGATCGTTACTTGAGTGTAATCTCCTATTATCCATGCTTGTGGCCATTGGTCATTTTACTTGTTTTCTAAGTTAGTTTACATTTTCACATTAGTTATAATTTTCTCCAAAAAATCAAAATATTATCTATCGTTTGGCTTAGCGTGGTAAGTGAAAGTTCTTTACTTTCTTAATCGCCTAGTATATTATTCCCTGTGGGATCGACCCCGACTCATAGTTGGATAAATTATATTGCATACGACCGTACACCCCCAACTTAAAGTCTTTGCTTGTCCTCAAGCAAATCAAAACCAAAATCTCAATTAGGCTAGAAACATGTGAAACTTCAATCAAATAACTCCCTCATTTAAAATACAATTTCAAGAATACAATGGAGTTTCAAAACAATCAAGCGACAACACTCAAGCCTCAATAAGTGACTCAAAACCGCTAGCTTACTAGATATGCTCATTTGACTCAACTTGAAATTTTTCAACATCACCAATCTATCGTAATCCATATGCCCTCACAAGAAAGAAAGTCCCAAAATCACTATATTCTCAACAACAACAACAACAACACAAGGGACATATACACAAAGTCACTCATACTCAACAAAGAAATTCTAGTGCTAACAAATATCACATCATAAGCTTGCCCTTATTTTCAATCATCACTAACTCAAGAACATTCGATTGGAGATCACATAGGGACTTTTTAAGCTTGTAATGTAGGCTTAGGGAAGGGTAAGATAAGTATTTGGGATACAAGTGACTACGCCCTCTTTGAACACTACACAAAACCTTTTGTCCACTTTCCTCTTCATTTCAAAACATCATTCCTTCCTTTGCATACTAGTTTCCCCAATTATTCCAACTTCTTTTTGTGCAACCATTTTCTTGATTTCTATTTTTTTTTTTTTTACAAAGATACATTTTTTTGCACAAAACGTTTGCAACCTTTTTGTATTTTTTAAATTTTCTTCATTTCTTTTGACTTTTCCACAACATCAATCTTCACCACTTCTCAAGCAACACTAACACTCCCAACTTAGGCTTTTGGCCTCAAATTCACAATTTAACGTTCAAGGAGGGAAAGGTTCAAAAGAGAGAGTTTCATCAAGAAGAGTAAAGGCTTGTAATGTGGAAATCAAAGAAAATGTCATAGGCTCAAATGAGGTTACTAGTGATATTATATATGCAATGGTAGGCTAGAAAGGCTAAAGAGGTTTTTTCAAAAATCACAAAGATAGCCCAAGATCATCTCTCCAACCAACATAATCAAAATTAGCATTGAAAGACTACCCGGGCAAGTTATAGATGATAAAAGTAAGCATAAGAATTATTCAACCAACACTCACCACACATGGCATATGAATTAGTCAAGATAGTGCAATTTCACTTCCTAAGCAAGAACAACTAGAGCAATATCTCATAATCCAAAGTAAACCTAACTAGTAGGTAAAGAGTCACCAAATGAGCCAAAAAGTTGTCACAAAGGTCATTCTTTCCTATGCACCTTGATTTTTAACTTTTACAAAAAATTTGGAGGGTATTCGCATTTCAACATTTCAAATGCAAGAGACTATCTCTATTAGTATCAAACAAGCCAAGAGTTTTCATATTTTCCTCAAATGAACACCTACACCTAAACTACAAGACTAATGAAAGAAGCTAAGAAAGAAAATAAAATAATAAGAGTGACTAATCCACAACATGCCAAAAGAACGAAATTTTCAGAAATTTGAGCAAGTTCCATTTGTAACGTTTATCCACAGCCACATCAACAGTCACAAAATAAGCCCGGCAAGGGCACACAATCAAGCATAACCAAAATATAATGTGCTACCACATGCCACCCCCAACTAAAAACATTGCAGTGTCCTCACTGCACAAAGACAAAAAAAACTGGACAGTTTTGCAACTGAACAGTTTTGCAGAACTGGACAGTTTTGCAAAAACTGTTCAATTTTGCAAAAACTGGACAGTTTTGCAGTTCGCAGCCCCATCGAAGAACATTCTCCACCCTGGATATTCCTCTGAGATATCTTCTCCGACAAACAACACCTCTTCATCCGGGAAATAAGTCTTAAGGGGCATGTATTCTTCATCTACGGGATTTTCAGCAAGATGATCGGCTATTGTCTGCCCTTTGACAGCCTTTTGGGTAACATATACAATATCAAACTCGCTTAGCAAAATTTTCCATTTGACTAACTTCCCAGTAAGCATAGGCTTCTGAAAGATATACTTGAGTGGATCCATCCTTGAGATGAGATAAGTAGTTTATGTGGACAGGTAATGTCTCAATTTTTGTGCAACCCAAGTCAAGGCACAACAGGTGCGTTCCAACAAAGTATATCATGCCTCGTAAGGCGTGAACTTCTTGCTCAAGTAGTATATTGCTTGCTCCTTCTTTCCCGTTTCATCATGTTGTCCCAACACACATCCAAATGCATTTGCTGACACAAACAAATATAATAACAAAGGTCTTCCGACTTCTGAAGGCACCAAAACAGGCGGATTAGACAAATACTCTTTGATTCTATCAAAAGCTTGTTGGCAATCTTCTGTCCATTTGGTAGCAGCATCTTTCTTCAATAGCTTGATTATTGGCTCACATATCACCGTCGATTGTGCTATGACCCGACTAATGTAGTTGAGACGACCGAGGAAGCTCATCATGTCCTTCCACTTGACTAATGTAGCCAAGTGGGATACCTTGTAGTTCGAATGACCTTTGCGTTAAATTGCTTGGAGACTTCTTCCTTGACTTTTAAACTCAAATCCGGTTTAATATTTCTTTTCTTTTGTTTCACCGGAGGACAAGATGGATCAATAGGCAACTTATGCGAGACAATGTCTGTGCTTAAGCCTGGCATATCATCATAAGACCAAGCGAACACGTCTATATATTGTCTCAAAAGGTTGATCAATTCTTCCTTTTGTGACGGAGTTAAATAGACGCTAATTCTTGTTTCCCTCACTGTTTCTGAATCTCCCAAGTTTAAGGCCTCTGTGTTGACACCCAATTTTGTCCCGCCTCTCTTCCAAAATACCTATTTTACGCTTCTAACATTTTTGAAAAAATTAAAAAATATATATATTATATTTACTATAATTATTAGCCTTTCATCAAAGCCGTTGTTTCATTATTGTATTACAATTACTAGCCATTATTATTATTATTATTATTATTATTTTTTTTTTTTATTATTATAGTTCACAACTTTTATCATTTCAGTATTTTACCAGCTTACGCACACGCATTGCATTTATCTTTGCATAATTGAATAATAGTATTTATTTCACTGAGGATTTTCGGAATATATTATTGCACGACTATTATAACACCATATAATTTTATTACCCGAGTCCTAATAATCACTCATTTTTGTAGTAAGCAATATTCTGTCACCCTTGGTATATCATTAATTAAAATGGGTCTTTTATTCAAGTTCAGAAGCCAAACTATTTCTTGCACTCAGTCCGTATTTTTGATTTATCGGATTCCAAATCAAAGTCCAATCAACTCATAAATATTTTCTGACCAGCCTATGTTTTTTACCCTAATTTGTAGACCAGTCCGTGTTTTAATTCGCTAGCTATTCTTTTAATACCCGGTCTAAAAATCGACCCAGTCCACAAATGGACCGGGTCTGACTCGTTTTACTCAAAATAAGGAGAACCCTTTTAGGGTTTCCCCTCATTTTTTTCCTTCCGCCGCTCCCTCAACTCCCCTTTCCCTCCTCCATCTCCGCCGCACACCACCCCATCCCCTGTCTCCCCCTGTTCTCCTTCACTTTCCTCTCCCTTTCCTCACTTCCCTCCACGTTACCCCTGACACCCCTCTTTCATCGTCAACCTCCACCACACCCACGTTTCTCCTCTGACACCACCCCACACCACGTTACCACCCACTTCATCTCTGACATCTCCCATACCACTGCCAACTCCCACGTTTCCACTACCCTTTGTTCCCCACGCGTCTTTCTTTTCATTCAACATAACACAAAAACAGAGCCTATAAGAGAGGGGGTTTTGAATTTAAAAGGGGGGATTTTTCGGGTTCATGAAATTACCCTGAAGAAACGGAGAAAAATTCGAACTAAGTAGGAGTCGCACAAAATCCCTTAAAACGTTAAGTCCGTTAGCCGCCTATAATCCCCTAAAATACGAGTTCGATTAACAGTTTTTATCTTGTTTTGTTATCAAGTCAAAATATCAAATCAATCTTGTTTTTTGTCGATTACTGTGGTGTTTCTGCGAATCCGAACATCGCTAGCTCGAATTTGGTAGTGTTCGAGTGTAGATCGAAGATTCGAAGCCTCACTTCGCTGCACCTGGAGAAGGTGCGTAATTTTCCTTCTTTTCCCATTTCTTATGTGTTTTGAGTTGGGCGATTATTAAAGCATGTTAATTAGTTGGTTTAACTAGGGATTTGTGTGTATCCTGATGTATTTTCCTGATCTAGTATGTTAGCGCAATCGAAGATGTTCGCTGGTAATTAAGTGTTTGATTAGGCTTTCCTAAACTGAGCATGGCTGACCTCACCTGATTCGCCTTAATCTGCTAATGCATTGGTTTTGTTCTGGACAAACATATTTGTGTTAACTTGAGCATGATGGTCAATTCAAGATATTAAGGTTTCTATGCTAGTTTAACTTAGCTGATATAGCATACTTGTGTTGGTTTAATCTGACTATTTAAACATGAAAGCTCAGGCTGTCAACTATGCATTGCTCAGTCTGTTTGGTTGTCTTTTAAGTTCAGGCTGTTAACTATGTTGTACTAGTTTTTAGCCTGATTCAGTTTTAATGGAGAAATATACATTATTTGACTTGGTTGTTGAAACTGTGATCATAGTCTAAGCTGGAAATGATATGTCGAGTTTGGGAATCATTCCCTTTTCTAGAGTGGTTTTTCGTACCCCCACATTCTGAAATTGTAGATGATGTTTTAGATTTTCAACAACCACTAAGATGTTTCCTTTAAATGTGTTTAAGTGTATGACAACCTTGATATGCAGTCACTTAGTTCAAATTTGTTAAGTATAATTCTATAGTTGATCTTTGCTTATTGATTGACTAGCTGTAAATAGAAAGAAATCTGTCTAAGTGTTCCCTTTCCCTTATGTGTTATGAAACTTAAAATGGGCTAAGTGTGATGGGAGGATTCTATGTTTGCCATCTTATTCGAATATGTGTATCTTAGCAATGATTCAAGATAAAAAGGGATTATGAGTAAACTATACTCGTAAGTATGATTCTGATGTCTGTATTAAACCAATAGTTTTTTTTTTTTTTTTTTTTTTTTTTTTTTTCTGAAGATGTAAGTGGTAGATTAATGATGGTATGAGCATGAATATAGTTTGCTTCAAGTGTTTGGTGGTTTTATTCCATCTCTGTATTGTGTACAGTTTGGATTGGTTTTATGGTTGAACCGAAACAAAATTCCAGATCTGTCTCGGTTTGAACCTTAGGGATGTTTAACAAAATATATGATTTTGGAACATAGCCTTGGTACATCTGTTGGTTCCTTTAATTTAAAATGTTGGTCCTGGAATTGGTTAGGAATTCCATGAATACTATTGTTGTGATTTCCTTTTTCTTTAGCCAGCTGCTGTTACTGCCTGTTCTGGTCGGAATGACTATATGTTTTCCAAAAGAAAGATTGAGGGAACATCTTTGTCGACACTTAATATATTACATGTATATTTTCTGGAACTTAACCTGGATCTTAAATGATAAATCAAGGCAATTTAGGGATAGGTTCAGCCCCTTCAATAGCCTGCCATGCGAAGGTCATAGAAATTTTGGACCCTATTCTGTATTAAAAATAAGAGGGTGGTAGCCTCCTTTGTTGTTTTATCTTTTGAACTATGTGTTTGGTCTAATGTTCAAGAATCAGTGTCTAAGCTACTCATTTTGAATATAGTCATTAGATATATGACCATTAGCTGATTTGATTAATTCCGCACCCGCAGATTCGGTTCTTTAAACATATCATATTTCTCGAATCTGTTGATTTCTACATGCTTACATCATAAATATATCTAAATATACATGGTATATACATATATACATGATCTATTTTGAGTTATATTTTGCATGCTTAACCTCATTCGTTGATTATATACTAATCCATATCTTTCATTTTTTTGCATGATCATCGCATACGAGTCCGAGGGACTTGTCTCCTTTTTTGCATTCGGTGTTGGGCTAAAAGCCCAACGAAACCTCCCTCGCATCGGCTCTGTCCGCAGCAAAAAATAAAATGCTGGGCCAAAGCCCAAACGGAAAACAGCAGCAGCAGTTCCAAAAATGGGTTGAGCCCCATTAAATTATATCTATCCCTTTATTTTGTTTATTTTGTGCATCCAATTTGTATTATGCAACTAACCCTTTACTTTGCTTTATTTTCTTAATTTAGACGAATCTTAATAAATTAGTAGTTTTGGTTTTAGTAAGGGTTAGTCAAATCTAAGGAAAATTAATAATTAGTTCTGTAAGTTTCATTTTTTTTTCTTTTATATTGAAGTTATTTGAAGTATTTATAATATTTAGGATAATTAATTTTCAATAGCATGAAATTCATATTTTTTGAGTCAAAGGAATCACGTTTTATTATCTTAGGTATTTCAAAACGTCACTAACACGCAAATAGAAACTAAAGGATATTTTGTAGACTTCTTAAGGTTTCATCCAAATTATGCATACTTTAGTCAAATATAGTTAACGAAGCATAATCTCGTGTATTTCTAAAGCGCAAAGCCAATTAATACATAATCGTTAAAGATGTTTCAAATAATTATCAAAACATGTTACAAATTCACATTTTTTTCTATTTATATATTATGTGTGAATTTTATTTCAAAGAGAATTATTATTTGAGGTCTTAGCAATATTTTATAAGTTTATTTTAAATGGCATTTGAAGTTTCCTTTTATGTAAATTATTATTATTCTCTACGAATCTCATTCTAAACAACATTTTATTTAAAGCCATATCAACTTCTATAAGTCTTTAAAATAGCATTTAAAATCCTCTTTCATGTAAATTATTATATTTTACTTAAATCTTATCTTAAGCAATATTCTATATTTTTATAAACCTTAGAACCATTCCTTAGTCTTCTTTCTTAAAATTTTCAAGCATCTTATCCAATCTCAATTGATTAACCTAAGTTTGGACGGATAACCGTAAGTTAACGGATTCTAAAGGATGTCTAACCCCTTCCCTTTAGGATAATATAGAGCCCTTACCTAGAATCATACTGGTTAAGCAGACTATTAATTGAGGTTTAGTTTTGACTTTGCCTTAATTAACCTCCAGGTGTCCTAATTCACCGTTAAATTAATTAGGTGGCGACTCCTTAAAAAATAAATAAATAGGAATCACCAATATGTCATACTCTCTAAATTAACCCGGTTAAAATGGGGTGTGACACTCTGTTTATCCAAATTTGGTTTTGGCTTATCCTCAAAATGTTTAAAATCTTTAGTTAACTCTTCAAGTTGCATGTCCTCTTCATATTCTTCAGAGTCTTATTCGGCATTTACTATGGGCTCGCTTGTTTCATTACGTGTCACATTCACAGTATCAGCAGATTTACTAGTTTGATTGTTGAAGAATAAAAGAGAATTAATTAAATAAAGACGAAATAAGAAATAGAAAAGAATAGTTTGGATTTGGCATTTAAGCTTTCATAAGTTGGAGGCAAAACACAACAAAAGCATAAACACGATTCATGCCTCAGTTTTGAATTGCGTTGTTTCATCAAATACTAATACAAATCATCTACCAAGACTCTTGGCGAACCGGGGGCGGGGTACAAGTCCAATTGTTTAAAGCATCTCCAGGTTCAGCATCCCAGATAGTTGGAGTTCCAGGGCAATCATCCAGAATCACGTTGCATTTAGCTTCTTCCTCGGCAATGAATAGATTCTTGAGACCTTCCATGAGGTTGTCTTCGACTCTGATACTCGGGTGACGGATGCCTTGAAAAATGACTAATTCAGGAGAGGGACAGGCTTTGGAAAGGGAATATCACCTTTTCTTTTTAGACTAGCCAATGAGATTTCTTCAAGAGTGGGTTCGTATCCAAGACCGAAAGTATCTTTCTGCCCGGGTAATTGAATTGGTTCCACTATTCCATCCAAGTTCACTCCGAGACCTCGACCAGGCTTGAAACCATTCTTCAACATTTCCCAAGCCACCATCATAATCACACGTGGCAATTTTACCTTTTAAGCTTGAGTAGTACACATGGTCTCCTTGATATGGAAGACAGATCCATCTAGCCTTTCTACACTTTCAATAATAGGAATTGAGTTTTCGGGATAGATCGGGTTGTTGCCTTCTCCATGGATCACAATTTCCTGACGATTCCAGACAAATTTCAAATTTTGATGCAGGGTAGAAGGGACTGTACCAGCCATATGGATCCATGGCCTTCCTATCAGCAAGTTGTAACTGGCGGATATTTCCATCACTTGAAATTCCACCGTGAACTCCACGGGTCCGATTTCCAATGCTAAGTCAATCTCCCCTACGACACCTCTTTGAGCTCCATCAAAACCTTTAACTCTCACATGACTGTTGCGAAGTTTCCCGATATCAATTCCTAAAGCTCGGAGGGTAGTGACAGGACATATGTTAACAGTTGAACCCCCATCAATCAACACCCTAGAAATGAATTTGTCCCTGCATTTGACTGTAATGTTGAATGCCTTGTTGTGCCCCAAACCTTCAGGTGGCAACTCATCGTCATGAAAAGAGACTTTGTGGGCTTCGAGGACTTCTCCAACCATGGCTGAAAATTTCTCGCTAGAGGTTTCAGCTGGAACATAGGCTTCATTCAGTACCTTCACTAAAGCGTTCCTATGAGTTTCAGAATTCATCAACAATGCCAATAAAGAAATTTGGGCTGGTGTTTTCTTTAGTTGTTCTACAACAGAATATTCCTTAGTTGGCATTTTCCTCCAGAATTCTTCGACTTCAGCCTCGGTCACAGCTTTCTTTTGACCGTTTTCCTTACTCGGTGCCCTTCGGGGGCATAACACCGCCCAGATCTTGTTAATCTAGCAACAACAGTTTCTACAACCGATTTTCCTTTTTCTTTGTTCCTTTCATCAGACAGATAATTCCAAGGAACTGCTTTGGTGTTGAAAGAAGGTGCCTGAGCAACTAAGGCCGTGATCATAGGCCTCGGAGTAAGCACTTCCACTTTAATTGGTGCTCTCATTTGGACTGGGATTACGGGGGCGATAAAGGCTGACGATTCAACCTTTTCCTCTTTTTTGATCGATACAATAGTTCTTTCCAAATCCCAATCTTCATCAATGGTAATCATGTTCACATTTGCATTACCATGATTGGGCAGAGGATTGTTGTTTATATTCGGGGGAGATCCTTTGATCTGGATGAATCCTTCTTTGATTAATGCCTCGATTTTATATTTGAGAGTAAGGCAATTTTCAGTATCATGTCCGGAAACTCCTGAGTGATACGCACAACGTTTAGTCCCATCATACCATCCAGGAAGGGGATTAGGAACTCTTCCCCTGAATTGGTTGGAGTATCCCTGCGGTTCTCAACCTTTCATAGAATTGGGCTAAGGGTTCGGCTAACGGTGTGTAAGTTTTGGTTGGCTTTCTTTCAAAGTTTGGGCGATGTCTGGGCGTATTTTGTGGACGATTTTGTGGTTGGTATTAGGTTTGAGGCGAGTAGGTTGGCTGGTATTGTGATGGGCTTTCATAGGCAGGTGCTCGAGGTGGGTAATATGCTGGCTGGGTGTGGTAAACAAGATGGGGAGTGGGTGGAGGTTGATAATAAGGCTGAGGGGCTTGGGTGTATTGGCTGTAATATGAAGGCTGTGATGAAGGGTATTGGTAGGTTAAAATCCGGTTTGGTCTACGTTCCTGGATGAGCATGACCGCAGACACTCCGTCCCTCTTCTTCTTAGCTGAATCTGATTGGATTGCCTTATTTGTTACTTGCAAGGCTGCCAAATTTGTGATTCTTTCTGTCTTGACACCTTCCTCTATGAAGTCTCCCATCCTAATGACTTCAGAAAACTTTTGCCCAATGACACTTATCAACCTTTCATAATATGTTGCATCTTTCAGAGATTGTACAAAGAGCGTCGTCATCTCACTTTCCGTCATTGGGGGCTGGACTTTTGCGGCTTCTGCTCTCCAACGCATAGCATATTCTTTGAAAGTTTCTTTTGACTTCCTTTCCAACTTCATCAAATAGAATCTATCTAGGACAGTCTCAGTGTTAAACCTGAACCTATCCATGAATTCTTGCGCCATCTCTCCCCAACTATGCCATTTCTGCGGATCTTGGCATGTGTACCAATCAAGCGCTTCTCCTGTTAAACTCCTTATAAACAGCTTCATCCTAATGGCTTGATTTTTTCCAACTCCAACAAGCTTATCACAGTACGATCTCAAGTGAGCCCGAGGATTTCCTTTTCCATCAAACATATCAAATTTTGGCACCTTATATGCAGCAGGCAACTCAATATCGGGATGAATACA
Source organism: Lycium barbarum (assembly GCF_019175385.1). Taxonomy (NCBI): domain Eukaryota; kingdom Viridiplantae; phylum Streptophyta; class Magnoliopsida; order Solanales; family Solanaceae; genus Lycium; species Lycium barbarum. Next base: position 24,800,423 of record NC_083346.1, on the reverse strand, counting down.
CAGATCCTCGTATTCCAGTCCTTCACATCCCTTATGGGTTTGGATGCTTCTAAATGCTTCCTTCAGACTACGAATCTCTTTTGCCACATTCTCGTTTGCTTTCGCCCTAGCTTCCCTTTCCATCTCCTCATAAAGATCAGCCTCTGGATGCTGCATGGCCTGCAATTGGGTAGTGAAAGGTTGAGCTTCTGCTACATATACCGGTGGCACATACTGCGTGTTATGGTTAACGGTGTGTGCCAATAGTATGTGTTGGGCGGCTTGGTAGCTTTGGGTAAGTAGGGTAGTTTGGATAACTGAAGGCTGAGGAATATATGGAGTGGTGAAAGGTAGCGGATTGGCTTGTTGAAAGTTAACTTGTTGTGGGTTGGCTTGTTGCGGGTCATTTTGTTGCGAGATGGTTTGTTGCAGGTTAGTTTGTTGCGGGATGACTTGTTGTGAGTTAATCGGTGGTGGGATGGCTTGTTGTGGATTAGATTGTTGTGAGATGGTTTGTTGTGGGATGGGGGGCAAATTGGTAGTGTTTGGATTGATTGTGTGAAGCGGAGGGTTTGAGGGAAAGGGCTGAGGGGCGGGCGAGTCAACAAGCGAAAAGGATGGTGGGATTGTCTCACTTGTTCTTTGTTCATGATGAGGAGTGTTGAGGGTAATAGATAGGTTAGTGAGATTTCACAGTCGCTCAATTTCACTTTGCATGTTGGCCACTTGCTGCATCAATTGGGCGATGAGTTCATCATTCCCTCCTCCCGAAGCCTCAGGTTCGTCTCTCGGAACGGTGATAAGTCCTAAGCCAATCTGTTCAGATGCACCTGAATCATTCATATTGTTGGATGCTCGTGCTTTTGATCTTGTGAAGTATGGGTGATCCGCCAGTTCGCAGTCAACACGAATCAACCTTTGGTGAAATAATCAAAATAAAAGAAAACCTTCAAAAATGAAGAAAACTACGTTAGTATAATGTGAATGATTGCTGCTTTAAATAAAATAGTGTGAGCATTTGACAAATAATGTTGAAAGAAGCATATATTACATAAGCAAATCAAATAGTAAAAGAGAAGTCTAGCAATCATAGCGCGACCTATTATGCACGAGACCTCTTTTATGCCAGAGGTAGGCCTAACGCCAAATATTCGAGATTATGATAGAGTGATCCAAGCCATTAAATTGAGACACCTCAGTTTGGAAAATAGAAGGCCAAATTTCACTGATATAACAAAACGAGTACATTGATGAGACAGTAAACTAAAATACATAAAAGATGATATAATGTAAAAACAATCCTAAGACTTGGCCAAAATCTTTTGCACTTGATCACGCTGGCGGCGGAAATGAAAATGATGCCTCGTCACTGCTAGGCCCTGCTCCCGCATTCCCTTATATTTGCCATTTGAGCCCATATCTCGGGGGTGACAACCATGGTCCAAATCTTCCACCATATCCGCCACTGATCATCTTAATCTCGGGAATTTAGGGGACGAAACCCATCCTAACAAAAAAAAAAGATGATTTCCAAACTCGACGTGTCATGTTTAGGCTTGGATCCTTCTATCATCATCACGTTACACATAATATGCTTGTTGGTCATTGGGTTATGAAACCCGTTGACAATTTGGTAGGTTTCCTAATTGTGGAGTCGATACCTAGGACCGACCCACCTAAGGTTTGTGCATGCATGACTTAAATAGAATGGGTGGCATAGCTCTATCTTAAATTTTCTAAGATTTGGCTTACTAGACACAAGGTTCCAGAGCGGACTACTCGAGTGAGAAGGCTACGCGGTCACCGGAAATTCGGACACCCCGCGCATATGCCAACTCTCCTAAATTGGGATTTTTGAAAAGAATTTGCGGATGCGCAAAACACACCTCGCGTGTACGTGTGATAGTGTGAGTTTCCAGAAGTGGAGAAAATATGAACGGAATGCCAGTTAAGGAAAGCGGTAACACATAATTACAACAAATTCACATAAAAGGAATAGTGAAGCAAACAAAATATCACATAACATTTTTTGAAAGAAAATCACATAAGAAGAACAAATAACTTAATTAACCTAAGTTCGCTATGATTAAGAACCTAAAGTCCCCAGCGGAGTCGCCAAGCTGTTATACCCCATTTTAACCAGGTCAAAGCGGAGTACAACATATTGGTGATTCCAAATTGTTTAATTTAAGGAGTCGCCACCTAATTTTTTTTTTACGGTGAATTAGGACACCTATTTTACTAAGTAAATGCTAAAAAATAAAATCTAATTTTATCGGTCTTACTAACCTAATAAATTCTAGGTAAGGGTTCTAAATATCCTAATGGGAAGGTATTAGGCATCCATTAGAATCCGTTAATTACGGTTACCGACCAAACTTAGGTTAATGAAATTAAAGCTAAGGAAATGTAGATTTAGCCTTTTGTATTTTTAAGAAAATAGTTGGCAATTATACGCCGACACTAATAAGGTTATGAAGGGAGATTTATGAGGATAGTAGTAGTTAAGTTAATTAAGGTCGTTTATGTAAAAAATGATTTTAGCACCAGTCAAGATCTTTAAAATTTAAAATATCTCACTGTTAAAGTATCAAATTTTAACTACTAAATATAATATTAAAATGACCAACTAGCTAACATTAATTCGCAAAGTCGCTTTAAAATCCCTTTTCGTTTTAAAAAAAATGGGTTCGGACTTGGTTAAAAAAAAAAGCTTCATAAGATAAGAAATATAGTTAAAATCTAATTTCAAAGATGCGCTAAAAAAACAGTATGCAAAATCATTTTTTTTTATATATATACCCTCTCCCGCAAATATTTGGCTAATCCCTTAAAGTCTTAAATGTATAAAATAAATTCTCCATTAATAATAAGAGTGAAAATTCTAAAGGGGTTAGGTGAAATATTCCTATTTAATCCTATGTTAAACAATATATCCAGCCAAAACAGCCCAAATCACACAAATAAAGAAAAACAAGAAGAAAAGGCAACAAAAGTGAACATATAAAAGGAGAAGTCGCCACAGGCGACTCTAATGCACGGGTTTTGCTTGTCCGGTGTGGTTCAAGAAAGTGGAAGGTGTTGACTCCATGCTCAGATATAATAATGATGCCGAATATCATTTTGAGACTTTTCGGTGAGTGAGTCCCGCATGGGGACTCCATTTTCTCCGATGCGTACATGTAAAAAAAAAAAAGATAAAGATTAGTGACAAGGGAATTTACACGAGGATATCAAAATCTTAAACACATACTTAAGATGAATTTAGTATAACTACATAGGTACTGGTTTATCCTTAGTTAATTCACGTGACATAACATAGCCCAATCCGAGTTACCAATGCAACAAAGTTTAAACATTCAAAGGGCAGCAGGCCCACATCCAGATTAGACGTCCACAAAGGAGGAAAATGGGCCAAGATATAAAGCAGACAAAGGAAAACCAAACTATATGTGTATTTTGAACGTATGGGCCCAACAGGTTATATAAAAAAAAAGTAATCAAATGGGCTAAGCACAAATTATATTCATAAGCCCAATTGCTAAAAGAAATAAAAGACAAAGCCCAAAACTGTTAAGACTCAATCAACAATTTATACTAGCAAGGTGGTATACTCCATATATACTAAATATACCAACTGATATACACCTAAATGTATATGCAGTGAATATATTGTCTATACTTGAGCATACCCCACATACCACAGAGGTCAACCATAGAAACAACCAAAGGGAAAATCATGCTAAGGCATTTAAACTCAAAGAATTCATGTATACGGTTGCATACAGAACCAAACAGAACAAGAATGTACCCTTAAACAAGTCCAATGTGAATAAAACTAAAGCAGCTTGGAGATATACATTTAACTAGTTAAATGAGAAAACAATCTTGACTAACAAGAAGATTCATGCTCAATTCTCTCATTTATCTTACTGTGCACATCTAACATGCCATACTTTCTCTGCTCGACAATGTTTTGACCATGGATAAGACCTATCATCTACCATTATTTCCAATCGTACAAAAATAACTTCTATTTTTTGTGGCATTTACAGGATGAGGGAGTGATACAAGAGGAGGTTCACCAACGTAGATCAAAACGAGAGCGCTGGCAACCTACGTGTGGCACGGGGGAAAAAAGGGAGAATGTAAAAATTGAATTTTTATTAATTATTGAATTTATCTCAAATCTCAATTGTTATGTAATCTTTCAAGAATACATATTATGTTTTGTGCTTTTTCTAGTTAATTATTATATGACTTGTGTAAAAACTACATTATAAGATGCCTCAACCTGCAAATAAAGGTCAGATTTGAATGCTTGCCAACGTTTTACAACAAAATCAATTGCATGCTTGATTTTACGACTGCATGCTTGATTTGACGACTGCATGGCAGATTTAACAACTGCATGGATTCTCAGCTATAACGGGCATAAACATTTTTTTGAAGAATCAATTACTGCAAAACGGCCAACACTTTACAACAAAATCAATTGTTGCAAAACGTTGGCCTGCCTACGTTTTGCAACAATTGATTTTGTTGTAAAACGTTGGCCAGGAGCAGTAGCAATAATTGATTCTTGAATTTTTTTTTATGCAGATAATCCATGCAGTCGTCAAATCAAGCATGCAGTTATAAAAGCAAAACAGTAAATTAATTTGTAATTTTTTTTTGTTAAAGCTGAGAATGCATGCAGTCGTCAAATCTGCCATGCAATCGTCAAATCAAGCATGCAGTCGTAAAATCAAATAGTAAATAAATTTTTTCAACATCTGCATTATGACATTCAAAGGTCCGTGATTCATTTTTTTATATACCAGTTAAGATTTTTTCAAGAATTCTCCAATTCTCTCTTGCATTCTGCATATCTGTCTAAATTCTCCACTTCTCTCTTGCATTCTCCATTCATTTTTACATTTGTATTCTCTTGAAAATAATATGGCGGAAAATTATGTAAGAATTAATTTATATTGGGGTGGTGAAGTTGTGTACGAAAAAGGTTCAGTGAGATATAACCGTTGTCCGGGAGCCATACAAAGGTTTCCAATCTCCCTCAAATACGATCGTCTAGAACGTGTTTACACAATCAAAATGGCCATAACTGATCCTAACCATTCAGTGGTTATCACTGGACGATATCCAACATCAATTAAGGCTAGGAGATTTCCCATTTACGAGGAAACTCTTATTTCAGACGATGATTCCTTATCGTTATTTCTTCGAAGTCCTGATATATTTAGCAATCATATCAGCATAGCGACACTTGACATGTATGCAACTGTTGAACGCTCTACCAATGTTGAAGCACCCACTGACGATGAGTTTGATATTCGAGGTACTACGTATCTTCCCGCTATGAATATTGGGCTTCAAAGAGGTACACTTAAACAAGAAACAATGGTAGGAGTTGGTAGCCAGTCACATAACTTTGTTTAGACTATGCAGAGCTGTGATATTCCTGGACTGAGTAGTGCTCCAGATACTCAAGTGGAGTCATTTACGGAAAGGTAAATATAACGATGTTTTGTTCGCTTAAACTAGGAGACCTCTAACTAATTGTTTTTGAGATTTCAACGCCTTGAATTTTCCTATGTTTGTAGGTGTAACGATTTTGAAGAAAACCCTGTATTGACTCAGCTCACACAAATTGTAAGCAATAATGATGTAGCTAATGATCACTCCGTTGAGTCAGATAGTGAGATCCTATTAGATCACGCAAAAACAGACGATGATCACTCATCTGATGATGATGGTCATTCTTATGAAGACATTACTGCTCGAGGTGATGGTAATGTTAGCTATCATTCTAATGCGATTCCATATTTGGATAACACAGAAGAAGGCCCGGGTGATTTTGCCTTCATGAGAGATGACGGTCCAGTTTGACCTGCACTTTGGGATAGTATAAAACATGAATTTATCAATTCAGGTTATTATGGTGGCAATGAATATTCTTTTTGTTTGTTGGCCCATTTTTAGGGGGTTTATAATTTTCCTTGTATTATGCAATTAGATATGTTATTTCAGAACAAGCAGGAAATGAAAGGCGCAGTGAGACTATATTGTCTCAAAGAAAAGAAAGAGTTCATTTCTGATAAGTCCAAAGGTAAATTTTGGAGGGTTATTTGCAAGCGCCATATGTTGGGATGTGAGTGGATAATCCGTTTTAGAGAAATTTCAAGTGGTATGTGGAAGGCAAGCAAAACGGTTCTCCAACACAATTGTCTCACGGATGATTACAGAAAGGATCATTCCAATTTGAACAGTCACCTAATTGCTACTACGTTGATACCATATATTATGGTCGATCTGTCACGCCCTGAACCAGGACGTAACACGGCACCCGGTGCCTGACTGCATGTGACCGAGCGAACCAATTGGCTGGCTGAATCAACATGTGATATCAAAAAAATAACTGAATGTGGAAACAACTAAACACATGCTGATATACTAAAGGTCTGACTGAAATCATAATGCGGAAATACTTAGACAATCTGAAATATCTGAACGTAGCCAACATGGCTTAAACCAAAACAACTGAACAACTGCCAACAAGGCTAACATAATAAATATATGACTGTCTGAACTGTGTCTATGAAGCCTCTAATGAATACAAAAAGGTAACTGTCTAGAAAGCTGTAAGAACTGCATGACTGATATCGCCCCGAAGGAAACTAGGGCTCACCACAGTAGTTAATAAGAACACTCCTAAGTAGCTGGATCGTCAACCTGTATGTCGTTACCTGCATCGCGAGATGCAGGCCCCCAAGCAACAAAAAGGGACATCAATACATTTGAATTGTACTGGTACGTAAAGCAACTTAAGCAATAAACTACTGGAACTGAAACTGAAACTGAACTAAACAGGAAAGCAAGAAGCTGAAGTACTCCCTGTTCTGGATGAAGAATCACCTGTAAAACTGTAAATATAACTATGGCCTGGGGCCCAAATAATGTGCACAAAAACTGTGGCCTCTGGCCCAAGCAATACGTATGCATAAACTGTGGCCTAGGGCTCAAAAATACAGATACAGGTGTTCAACATTAACAGTTTACAAAACTGAGACTGGCTATAGCTGATAGCATGATAACTGTTTCTGATTATGGGACTCATGCAAATAACTGGCTATACACTGACTGAGACTCATGTGATAACAATGCATAAGTCTATAAAGATTACGTGCTGAGTTCATGATGTTCAAAGTGACAACCATGAACGAATTCTGTAACTGCAGCCTTAGAAGATAACTGTTCTATATCATATCATGAAATTAGGGCTAACTATATTCTGAGTCAAATTGCTGACAAGTATGAAGAATGAGGCGTAGGGAGAATCATGAACATTCCCTAACGTAGATAGTTAGCCTCACATACCTTAATTCCAGCCTTTGAGCGTAATACAATGTTCGTCAACCCTTTCAACTTTGATCTATATCAATACAAGTCAAAGGGATTCTATATTAGCAATAATATTCATGCTTTGGTCATTTAAGCATTTTATCAAACACTTAGTGGGCATGAAGCTCCACAGTCTCCATTAATGGTGATTTCTTCACCCAATTCCCATTCTATTACTTCTAGGTGATTCTACAATCTTAATTAGATGTAATTAACATCATTCTTCATCACCCATATGAATACAACAATCCCAAGTCAACAATCCAAAAACCCTAACATAATTCATATAATTCTCTTTATTAAACCCATTTACTATTCTCCCAAGAACTTATCAACACTTTAATCATCATGAAACATTATAAAACTTACCTTAGTTATTGTAGGAATAAGCCTTGAGTTGAAATTCTTCACTTGAACAAAACCCTAGTTCCACCTTCCATGGAATTTCTTGACTTGAATGGATTTGATGTGTTTCTCACACTTAGTTTTGTGGATTGATGAAGTGGATCTTTAGTTTCACTTGGATTCTTGCATATGAAGTGTTTGGAAGGCTCTAGAGAACTCTTGAGTCGTGGAGGAGAAATGGGAATGAAAAAAAATGAGCTTGGGTCTCTTATTAACATCTTAAAATCTGACCCGTCGGGCAATTCTACGCCAGTTTTTACGGACTGTCAAACTGTTTGACGGACCGTCAAAATGGCCCGTAAAACTGCCCAGCAAAATATGGGTTTTTGTGACCATTTTACGTTGGCCTGAGTCAATTTGACGGACCGTCAAAATTTCCTATGGACCGTCAAATGGTCCGTAGAAATTTTTTGCTCGGACAGTCTGTCGTATAATGGCCATAACCTTTGATCCCGATATGCTGTGAGGGCCCACGACCGATGCTTGGAAAGATATTTCAAAGATCTACAACTTTCAAAGAGGAAGTTTTCCCAAATTCCTAATTAATAAAGGGGTTATGGTCGTTGGAAGTAAGACCTTCTATAAACTCACTTGTAAACATGCCCCGTAGAGCGACTTCCAACTTTGCTTTGCCCAAAGACATTTCTTATGACTTAATTGTTTTCCAAAACACTTCCTATAACCCTCATATTGGTTCCATTATATTATCATCTTATGAGTCAAACTTTCGCCCGAAGCTACGAGGTGTTACACGATCCATACATCAATATTAAGTCAGTTTAGGAAAATATAAAAGGATTGTATACGTTTACTCCTAGTTATAGAAAAGCACAAAAGGGGCGTAAGAAAGCTATTGAAATGGTATTTGAATATTTTGAAACCTCTTTTAAGACATTGCCCCGATACATGGCTGCCTTACAATATTTCAATCCGGGGACCGTTGTTGAGTGGGAGCACCAATCAACTACAATGCAAGGTGAACACATCTTCAAGTTTCATTTCTGGGCTTATAAACCAAGCATCGATGGATTCAAAAATTGCAGGCCTGTCATCTCAATAGACGGCACTCATCTGTACGGTTAGCATGAGATGAAACTGTTAATTGCTGTTGGAATTGATGCGAACAATAACATTTTTCCACTTGCATATGCTATTGTTGCACGCGAGAGCTTTGAGTCTTGGACGTGGTTCCTTGTGTTGTTGTGGAGACATATTGTTTGTGGGAGACAAGGAATTGAACTTATTTCTGACCGTCATCAGGGCATCTTGCAATGTGTCCAAACACATGATTGGTTACAACCACCATCCACGCACCATAGGTTTTGCGTTCGGCATTTGAAAAGCAACATTAATAAAAAGTTCCTCAACAGTGACCTTGAGAAGCTAATGTGGTTGGCGGCTACAGAGCACCAGAAGAAGAAGTATAAAATGAGAATGGAACAAATCAAAAGAATGTCACCTCCAACGCATCTGTGGTTAAAAACTCTTCCGGAGGAGAAATGGGCATTGAATAAGACAACGGTCATAGGTGAGGGGCTATGACAACGAATGTCTCCGAGTCTTACAACGGTTTATTGAAGAAAGCTCGTGGATTGCCCGTTACTGCCATGGTCCATTATACGTTTAAAAATCTTATTGATCGATTTGTTGAGAGAAGCACCCTTGTTGATTGTGGATAAAAAGTTTTGGCCGCGCGCTGTTGAAAAGAAGTTTGATGAATACTGGGAGAGGTCCCTAAAACACACTGACATGAAGCAATACAATACAGCTGAAGAGGTCTTTGAGATTCTGACATTTGCACACGAAGGTAAGGGCGGAAATATCCATAAAATTTCTGCCGAAGGGAAAAAGTGTCCGTGTGGGAAGTGGAGAAACTACCATATGCCATGTTCACATGCCATTAAATTTTGTGATATCCGTAGAATTCAACCAAAGAACTATGTTAGCAAGTACTACTGTTGCAGGTATTACCAGCAAACGTACAGTGGAAAATTTTCACCGTTGGGTGATGAGGCATATTGGCCAGTTTCTCCCTTCAGTTTAATTGCAAACACTGAATACGAGTGAACTTCAGGAGCGCGGAGTACAACTAGAAGGAGGAATGAAATGGATATAGCTCCTGCTCGCATGGCTAGAAAGTGTAGTACGTGCAAGCAAATAGGTCATACAAGAATCGCTGCCCCGACAGAAATCAGTAGTTGTTGCTTGTTGGTTTTTATGTTTTTTTCTTAAGTTGTACGATCGTTCTTTTTTTATGTAATCTTCCAAGAATATATAGCATGTCTTGTGCCGTTTAATAGTTAGTATGTAATTTAACATTTACTACTCAGTTAATGTGTGGCGTTTATTTAACTTATATTTTAGTATTTTTTATTTATTTATTTTCGCATATATAACACATATTTAATTATTGCATGCGTTAAAATATTTGTTTGAGTTAATCACTAAAATTAACTGTATGCGTTAAAAATTAAAAAAAATCACTAAAATGTTTTTTATTAAAAAAACAGCTGGATATGATTTAAATCTGGCCAACGTCTTACAAACTATTTTTGTAAAACGTTGAACGGGGAAAAATATATATGTTGTATAACGTGGACTGATCCACGTTATACAAATAATTTTGTATAATGTGGATCAGTCCACGTTATACTATTAATTATTATTATTATTATTATTTTGTTTTTGTTTTGGTCTGACAATTCGAAAAAAAAATTGGGGTATAACGTTGGCCCCTCCACGTTATACCCCTTTTGGTATATAGTGAAAGACAATCCCCCTTTTGGTTTATTTTGTGTATTTTTGTGCCCTTTAGACTCCGAACTCTTCATTTCTCACCACTTCTGAACACTCATATTCATGCTATTAGCATACCACCTCCATTGTGTGGCATTAATTAGTTTTTTGTTTTTTTGGTATATTGGAAAACAAACTAAGCAAAGATCTTAAATCGGTCAAAAGTCACACGATTTATATATGTCAAGAGTAGAAACTCCATGTCCTTTAAATGCAGTACCCAGAGTATCAAGACCTCTTCATGATTGTGGCCTTCTCTTACTAGAACATCGGCACACTGATTTGCCTCCCTCCAAACATGTCTAAACATGGTTGTGTTGGCCTACAACAAATGTCTGTAATCTTCAATAATAGGTCGAAGTGGATGATGTTGCTCATCCTCCTCATTGTTAAGCTTAACATCCATTAAGCAATATGATTCCACTTCTATTGCTTCATAATCTATTCCTTATTTGATGCTCCACAATTCTATAGTTAGGCTTGAAGTAGGTTTCATCTTACCTGAATAACCCAACATCCACTTCCTTGATCATCTCGAAGGATCCCTCCATTAATTAGTCAATGTGAAAGTTAAAAAAGTACAGGGCATTACATTCTTCCATCCTCGAATATTGGATTTAGGTTGTTCTAACTAGGGTGAAATATTATAAGGCCTTGTGTTAGCCTTTATGAAAGTTCAGTCCGGTGCATAATTTCCACAGGCACAAGAGATTACGATTTTCTTTTTGAAATCACTACATTACCTTGCTAAATCATGATTAACTAGCGTAACATGTTTATTACAGAACTTGATATAACAACTTACGTATAACATACGTCACATATTCATTACAGAACTAGATATATACAACTACTTGAGTCAAGATCCCTTTAGTATATATATATTATCTATAGAAATTATTCAATTAATTATTTTTGACAATATGGTGTATCCAGATTGGTCAGGTGAAGATTTGTCATTACATCATTTGAAACGCACCTAATATTATATAAATTCGCGGGCAAGAACAAGATTGCGCTTGACAATATTGACTAAATAAAATGTTGCTTGAAGAAACGTGTTAACTTTACTAGTTCAAAGATTGAGTAAACCCCACATGCTGTGAATTTCTGGAACAATTTTAAGGATTTGGAAGTCAGACCAACTTAAAGTCAAACTTAGGAAAATAGACAATATATTTTATTTTAATTATCTATTATGTAATAAACTAATAATCATATCGAAGACTAACAATTTCAATTCAAACGGATGACTCATATCTATATGCATACCACAGACTTGTCAATCTTCTAGACCTTTTACAGTAAAAAGGACTTCCTCAAGAATTTAATGAGTTGGTCGAGATCAATTTTGAAATATTATCTCGATCATTAGCACAAATGTCCTTATTTAGGGCTGGTCTTTAATTTTTGTCCCTCCTATATCATTGTTTTAGTTTTTACCCTTCAACATTTCAAGTTAATAACAACTAGACGAAATTAATCCCGCATAACTTAGGTTTCTTCTCCAACTCATCTTCTTCCCCAACTTCTCTATAATGGTTTGAAGCCTCCATTGGCATTATCCAAACATTTTTTTCTTTAGTAACTACCCAACCAATTAGGTAACTTCACTTACAGATCTGAAAATACAACAAGAAAATGGAGAAATTAAAAAAAAAATGATATCATTAAAGCTATAAAAGTGATAGATCCAATTCGAAAGTCAGAATGAAATTTGAAGAAACCTCAAGACCCAAAAATAAGTAATAAAGCAGATCAATAAAAAGAAAAAGACACCAAAGAGAAGACATGTAGAAATTATGCCAGAAAAAACTCCTGTCCACAATAGCCCACAAGTTTCATGTCCGATTTGATTTTTGGTCATGCGAAAGGGTGAAAAAGGGAGGATAAATCAATAAAACCACTGTGGGATTTTTTTTTTCAAAAAAACAAGACTGGTAGTATTGAACTAAGAACAACGTGCTGTCAATTTCCTTTTGATTTTCGAATATTATGGAAAACTGAGAATCAAAAAATCAAAGACGTGTTGAGCTGTTACCATAACGACACTTCTTCTTTTCTCTTTCTATTTCTACACATCTTTTTCTATTGCCACAAATTGTGAACTGTTGTAAATATTATTATGTTTGTCCATGAATTTACTTGTAAGTTGGATGCCTACCAAAATACTTGGGCACCAAGTATGTGTGGCCACCAAATTGTTCACTTATGGCCACCAAGTTGTTCACTTATTTCCTCCTATAAACAATTCCTCTCTTATACTTCTCTCTTGGATATTTACTTCATAGTCTTTATTTTATAACAGAAAGTAATTTAAGAGAAAAAAAATAAAAAAAATAACATATATATTCCTTGTATTTTATCTCTCCAGGAGATAAGTTGTGGTTAGGGCTGCATATCGGTCGGTTCGGTTCGGATTTCAAAGTTATCGGTTCAACTTATCGGTTATCGGTTTGTAGACATGTTAAACCATTAAAGAACCGTTAAGATATCAGTTAATGGGTTATCGGTTAATTGGTTGTTGTTTGTTATCGGTTCGGTTATCGGTTTAACCATTAAGATTTCACACAAAAAAAATTCAAAAACAAGGAACCCATCTTCAAAACTGAAAGTCGCTTCATCTCCTAAGAATATGCCGAACAAAAAAATTTCAAGAACGAAGAACTTTTTCTGCTAAGAAGTGATTTCCCTAATTTCCCAACCCCAACAAACACCCCAAAACAGAGAAATACAAAAACACATAAACAAGAGTGAGAATTGAAAGCAATGTAGAAGAAGTAAAAAATAGTTTAGTAAGTTTACATTTTCAAGTCGGGCTTGCGTCTTGCGAGTTGGAGGAGAAGGGTTTCTGTTGTGATACGCCGCTTGAGAGACTGAGTTTATGAAGTGGAAATCAATTGAACCCTAAATCTAGTCAAGTGACTTTATATATGGAATGGTAGAATTATAATTAAATAAATGGTTATCGGGTTATCGGTTCACCCGTTAACAAAAATGGCCAAACCGTGACCCGACCCAATAAGCCAATAACCATAGGGCACCACCCGATACCCGAACCAGTAATCCATTAACCCGAACCATTAACCCAATAACCCAATAATTGGTTCGGGTTATTAGTTTAACCGTTAATATGCACAGCCCTAGTTGTGGTACTTGGTCATTCACTTTGAGGAACGAAGCCTGATTATTTAAATGTGCTTGAAATACGACGCTCTCGTTGTTTTGCTCAAACACAAGAAGACATTGCTTCAAAGTATTTCTCAGATATTTGTCTAATTCTTTCTGTTTCAGGAGTAAAGTTTCAGAGTTTTATAACTTCGGGAATAAAGTTTAAAGTTTTACTACTTCGGGAGTAGAGTTTAAATATTTACCACTTCTAAACCCTTTTTTTTTCTTTTTTCTTTTTTTAAGTTGCAAGCTCTAATCCAAGGGGACTTTGTACTTTCTTCAACCAAAAATCATAACCATTATACCGTTCCCCACATTTTTTTTTTTTTTTACACTCTTATATGGTCCTCTCTTCTCGCTCTCTCTCTACATTTACTATACGGTACTGTTTTGCAAATTTTCATATTCCCTTATAATTAACCTCTCTTTCTCTGTATTTTTGTGACTATCTGTCTGTCTTCGTTATGCCTTAAGGCCTAACTTGACTAACTGTGAAATATAAAGTTAGGCTTTAAGGTTTAACTTGACTAACTTTGGAATTTAAAATTATGTCTTAAGGCCTAACTTAACTAACTTTGGAATCTAAAGTTTTGCTTAAGGCCTAACTTGACTAATATGGAATATAAAGATAGGTCTTAAGGACTAACTTGACTAACTGTAGACTCTAAAGTTATGTCTTAAGACCCAGCTTGACTAACTTTAGAATATAAAGATAGGTCTTAAGGCCTAACTTGACTAACTTTGGAATCTAAAGTTATGCCTGAAGGCCTAACTCGACTAACTATGGAATCTAAAGTTTTGCCTTAAGACCTAACTTGACTAACTTTGGATTATAAAGATAGGCCTTAAGGCCTTACTTGACTAACTTTGGAATCTAAAGTTATGTCTTAAGGCCTAACTTGACTAACTTTGGAACATAAAGTTAGGCCTTAAGTGAAAATACATAGTGTTCCTTTTTGACAATATTTACCTATGAGCTAAAGACTAGTGGAACTTTATGTTATAATTAAGGTAGTCTGGTGAACTAGAGTTACAGTTCACATACTTTATCTAATATTACTAATAGGTAAAATGTGACAATTGTTGAAAAACAATAACAGAGCATAATCAAGATGTCCAATTAGATCTTAAAAATACGGATAGCTAGTATATTGTACCACAACCACACGATTGAGAGGGAGCTTGTAATTGTTAGGATATACTATTAACCATGCGGTTTGATTATAGTATTATGTTTTATTCTTTTTGGAACAATTGCTTATTTATTTATTCAATTCAATAAAGTATTATTTAAATAGATCATTCGTTCATATGTGTGCCCTTTACTTATATAGTAGACGATTTGGTGTATGGAGTTTTAGCTCATGCGCAGAAGATTAAATTGTCAGTTCTTATAAGTTATAAAGTTAATGTTCACAATCCAAGATGAAACTGGGCAAAGTATCTTGATGATTGTAGCATAAGATTAAAATATAATCTATCTTGATTATGAGAATGGTTTTTGTTCCAACTTCTTATTTTAGTACATTTTGTATGTATTGAACGGACCAAGTAGAGATAAGTGTTTTTGTACTGAATATATAAAACAACCTCTCTAGCTCATTAAATGTACTTGTACTCTTAATCTTGATGTGATTGTTATGATCAGTGTGCTTCGTTCATTATTTTGATTTATTAAAAGGTACGATTCAACTGCGAGTTAATGTATTCCTGGTAAATTGGATAATGGCAAATTGCATTTGTGAAATGACAATTAGTTGACAGAATCCATGTCTCGACTTTGAGATTGATGATATTCCTTTATGGATGCTTATAAGTTTTCATGTGAAAACCCTGCAGGTGGATTTTGTATCAGTCACATGAAATAAGTTAAGCGGAAGTATAAAGGATTAAATTAGTCGATGAATTAAATTTTCAGTAATTTAATTTATTTGATTGGTATCTGTAATCTTAACATGGGGAGTTAAATAAGTTTTAATGAATGATTTCGAAATTAAACAAAGGAGTGCAATTACAGTTTTCTAGTGGAATAAAATTGTAATTTATTGGGGTAGGATTAATTTACTTATATTCCGAATTAATACCGCAATAGGAAGCCTCGTTATTAAAATCTGTGGTCCCTCCTGTGCCTGAATATTCTAGAACAAAGAAAATAAAAAGAAAAATAATATCCTTGGTGGGTAAGGAAAAGGCTACACGTTTTTGGCTAGGGGTTTACCCTAAAAACGTGTGTATATAAAGAAAGTCATTCAACCCTAAGTGATATTCATTCTTCAGCCGCAATACTTGCCACTCAAGTATTTTTCGTTCATAGAAGTTCAGGATACACAGTAGAAGATCGTAGACCTGGAGATACGGACGCTATTGAAGACTTGTGCAACAGCTTCAAAAGGTTAGTGTTACAATCTCGAATTTGATTAAGTTTATCTAGTTTACATGTAAGAATATGATCTTGGTTGTTTGCTTCCGCTGCATATATATGCCTATTTTCTATCAGTAATATGCTGCAAGAGAGCAAGCATGGGAAAATAGAGAAAAGGGAGGGCATCAGAGGTATTGGCTGGATGAATATAACTAGAACAGTCAATATAACCACCAATTCAAAGAGAGGAGTTAACTTTAAACCATTTATAAATAAGATTATCTAGATCCCTATCAGGCGAAATGAAAAATTTACGAGTAACCCCACTTTCACTATGCGACAGAATACAATCATTTAAAATACCAGTTTTCATTCAGACACATCCTTCTTTGTGAAAGAATCCAAGCTGCAACCATCATAAGCAGAGAAAGAAAAGCATTACGATATAAATTAGACGTATTTAATTGCTTACAGATTCACCACTCAAATTCACGTAAGTTAGTGGCTTTGCAAGGAGAACTGGAATGTCATTGACAAAACCTGAGAATTGGTATATATCAACCAATTTTTAGATAAGAGTATAAACAAGATAAACAAATGAACATGAAGATGTACTTGAACACTTAAAAGGCAGAAATCAAAGTTTTAACTAAAGAGACCCTTCCCAAACATAGCTTTACAATGTACTGTCTCCATACGAATCCCTTGCGACTCTGCGAATGCATCAAGCATTTCAAAACCAACCCGGGAAAATGAGAACCAACATGGTAGAGTCATTTCTTTCTTTGGAATTTGTTCTTGGAGGCTATGAATAGAAGAGAGCTCTTCCACCATTGTTAAAATAAAAGGAGGATGACGTTGCAGAGGAAGAGAAGAAAAGGAGTTGAAGAATAAAGCTACACTATTTGGGATGGAAGGATATTTGCTTCACAAAAATTTTATTAAATGGAAACAAGGGCAGAAGTTAAATATTTTAAAAACGAAGGGTAAAAATTAAAGACCACTCCTTTTGAAGGGCACTCAGCTCAAGAACTTGAATATTTTAGTCGTCTCGAAAATATAAATAATTTAGATGCTTACTATGATATATGGAGAAAAGAAAAGTTCGGTGAAAAGGATACATTACCAGATAAGGTACCATTTGAATTGGGTGATTACAAAGGCGAAGTGTATGGAGGACTAAATGGCATGAAATGTGTGATCAAATTACGTTACTTACTCCAAGGATTGAGTGCATTATGGTTAAATGGATTAAACCTCCTGATAACTGGATAACGATTAATACAGATGGCAGTAGAAACTCTTCTGGTGAAGCTGGCACGGGAGGTATATGTAGAGATTACGGGGGAAAAATGATTATGGCCTTTGTTGTTTCTTTTGGGTACAATTCTAGCAATATCGTTGAAGCAAAAGCAGCACTCTATGGAATGGATTGGGCTAAGAGGCATGGTTATAACAACATTATTCTAGAATGTGATTCTCAAATTGTGGTGGAAATGATCAAAGATAATATTAGCATTCCTTGGAAGATGAAAGATATTATAAATCACATTCAGGATATGATAAGGAACATACAATGCGAGGTTCAACATTGCTATCGTGAAGCTAATCAAGTCGCGGATGCACTTGCTAAATGGAGTATTACCTGTGGTGACTTGATGATCCTATCTAGTTCGAGATTACCCTCCACAACTGCTGGACCATATCGTTTGGATCAGATCCAAATGGCCTCTCTAAGGCATAAAAAGAGGAAGAACACTTTTTGCATAAGAGGATGAATTCCAGTTTTGCATTAGTCTCACTGGACTTACTGTATAGTTTTATTAGGGACTGTAAGTGAGGTTGGGTCATTTAATGCCCCCTCTAACTATAATTTTGATGATATGCTAAGGTAATGCCACCATTCGGCGGAAAAATTAAAAAAAAAGAAAAAGAAAAAAAGAGAGATTTCTCTTCCCAACACATCCTTGAAAAGGAGATGAGAAGAACAAATAAAATTACTCTTACGGGTAAACTTGTCCAATTTTATGTCATACAACAGTTGTCACAACAAACATGAAATTATTTGAAATTACAACAGGAGTATATATGTGTTACAACTTAAAAACATAAATTTCTAGGGGAGATTTGTGAAATTATAGGTGAAATCAATATTTAAAAATTGATGGGAAATAATAAATAACAGAGTCTCGTTCAGTTCACGTAAAGGGAAAAGGAAGAAAATTTTAGCATCATATTTTATCTCTTTAAAAATATTTAAATACCATATTCTCTTTGACAAGGGACGTTTAAGAATATATATAAAGAAGTATTGGGAATATTGTGTGTGTGTGTTTTTTTTTTTGTTGTTGAAACGAAGGACTTGCATGAATTAAAGAAAATTAAGAGTCAGTACAAAGTGGAGGAGGATCTTCACGATACAACCTCTAAAGTCATTGTTAAAAATACAGAAAGTAAATGAAGGAGGTATATTCCAAAATATTATTTGTGCCGCAGTTGTTATATTTTCAAGCCTTTGACAATTCATCGTCATCATAATATGGGGGAAAAGAAATACTAAAATTGTTTAAAGTATTTATCAAACCAAAGTTTAAGCAGTGGTAGCGAACATTTCTTTTTACACTAGTCGTAAGTGTACGTGCATTGCACATGTGTATCACGTCAATAAATAAATAATTTATATAAGAAAAATATGTTTTTCATAATACAATATATCTAAATGATGAAAGTGAATGTTATTACAAGGACATAATAGATGAATTCAATATTTACTGAACATCCAAACTATGAATTTAGTTAACTTAACTGTATATTATTTGTAATTACAGATAGTTTAGTATATGAGATACAAATATATTATGTTATTGTATCTCACGTAATATTTCTTTATGATGATGTTCTTAATGTATGTTACGTTGTCTTATCTTATTTTAGTTGCTTTGTCATGATCTAAACTTTTATTTGACATGATTTTAGACAATGGGGTAAGATACATTAGGTAACTTTGAATCTAAATTCACCACAAAAAAATTCCAAATTAGAACACACACACTCTCTCTCTTCATTCTAGAAATACATATAGGTTCTGATATGTCAAGATTCTAAAATAAATACTTTGTAAAAATAAATTAAATTAAAGCACTTAACTTTTTCAAGTACAAAGTATTACAAAAGAGATTGATATTTACAGACATTTTTTCATAAGATGATGAAATCTATTCTTTATAACTTGCGTCCATAAGTCAAACAAACACTAATATAGGTTAGGTTAATGTAAAGAACTCAATCACCGTTTCCAATTCAAATCGTCACTTCTTTAGATAAAAAGGTTTTCATTGAGAACAAGAATTCTTCAATCACTTTCGTAACAAAGTTTTTGGGTAAGCTGTACGTTGGTTGACTTCAATATCCTAAATATTAGTTTTACGGCAGTTTTTCTTTTACAAAAATAACAGCAGATTTTTATTGCAGTTTTTATTTTAAAAGGATATATACATTATTAGTGTTTATGTATATTACATTTTTTATTTTGAAATGATTCATATATATTATAAAGATAATTAAATAATAATTTGAGAAAAATTGTAAATGACAATTTTATCTATTGTAGAACCTTTTAATAAAGGGCTAAAAGTACAATCAATTCAAAATATCCGCAAATGATGAAACTTCAATTTGACTTACCTCATATTTTTTTCTTGTTTCTTAGAATTTGTGCTGTATGTTACTTTAGTTAAAAAAAACTTTCTAAATTGATTTGGTTTTCACCAAAAACCGATTCATGCATGAACACCCCTACTCTAAGCTATTAATCTTTTACTAATTCTAGGGTGATGCCCATCAAAATTGGTTTTCTTAGGCCCGGAGAGTACTCGGCATAAGCCCCTTCACAAAACACTAACAAACCTCCATCCAGTACAAGATTATATTCAGACAGTTTATTGTTAAAACTACAGCTTCCAATCTTCTTCTTTTTTTGGGGTGCAAAAGTATAGCTCCCAATCGAGAACACATAATATCTTATTCCTTGAGAAAATATTCAATCCTTGTCAAATCCTAAAAATTAGGCGTTCGTGTATCTTTCAAATAAGGAAATATATAACAGTCAAAATTTAATTAATTTCAGACTTTTAAATATTAGGAAAATAATAAAATAACTATTTTTAACTATTAGAAAAGGAATTAAATTACAAATTTGTCTAGTGAGAACTCTACTTTAAAGGCAAAATTTATTTAAACAAAGAAAAAAAAATAGGAAAGAGATAAACCTTGTCTTTTCAGAAAATAGCAATTGACTACCACCTTGGTCTACTTCATTCGTCGGCTACATACATCTTTCGTCCAGTTTTTTGATTTAAAATTTTAACTGAAAGAAAAAACATGAGATTTTTTTTTTTTTTAAAAAAAGACCCATTGTGTCAAACCATGCACTTACACGATTAGAGCAATTGATATGGACAATCATATGATTATCAAAGAGAAAGCTTAACGATTATTAACTCAATAACACAAAGAGACAATAAAAAACACGAGAAATTATTATTATTTTTTTTAAAAAAAAGAAGAAGAAGAAGAAGTAGAGAGAACCCATTGCCAATTGTTGATTTTTAGCCATGCACTTACACGATTAGAGCAATTGATATAGACAAATCATAGAGAAAACTTAACGATTATCAACTCAATAACACAAAAAGACAAGAAAAATGTAGAATAATATAAAACAACATGATTTAAAAGAAAATAATTTCGAATATCACTTGCAGCAATTGGCTAATGGCTATAGCAATCTGTCTGTTTTCGACGTAGGAGAACTTCCTAATAACCCTTTTTTTTTTTTGCTCAAACACTTCCTAATAACCTTGCTTGCTACAGAAGCCGTGTGTGTGTTTGTGTGCGTGTGTGTGTTTTTTTAAATAAGAAAAGAAAATTCTCCAAAATATTACTTAAATAGAATTGTAGAAATCCTTTCTTATATAAGGTAAAAAAATTCTAATTTGATTTAGAATTCTAATTTTAGAATCTTAAATATTTAAGAATTCTTACATAGTAGTTCAAATAAGGTAAAACTTATTGTGCAAAATTTTATTTGATTCCTATGTTATAAATATTATAAAATAAACAACTCTTACGTAATACATATTTAAGTGAGTTTATTCAAGTAAAATTAAATATGAAAATCAAAGTATGCAAACGTGCAATTTGTCTTTAACCCTAAAAGAAAGGCTAAATGTAGAGAATTCCTACATAGTAGTCCAAATAAGGTAAAAATTAATGTGCAAAATTTTATTTGATTCCTATGTTATAAAATATTATAAAATAAGAAACTCTTACGTAATGCATATTTAAGTGAGTTTATTCAAGTAAAATTAAATACGAAAATCAAAGTATGCAAACGTGCAATTTCTCCTTAACCAGTTAACCCTAAAAGAAAGGCTAATAGCCTGTTTGGCTAAGCTTAAAAAATCTGTTTATTTTAAAAAATACTTTTTTTAAAAGTGTTTTTCAAAAAAGTACTTTTAGTGAGAAGCAGTTTGTGTTTGGCCTAATCAATCTAAAAAGCACACTACAAGAAAAAAAATATCTGGCAACAAATTTTTTTTTGTTGCCATAGATTGATTATCATTGCAAAAAGTATTTTTGGCAACAAAAAAAAAATTTTGTTGCATGAACTTTTCTCAACAGCTGTTATTGCAACAACGTGCAATAACTTTGTTTTTTTGGTTGCCAAAAGTACTTTTTGCAACAATAATCAATACTATGATAACAAAATTAAATTCTTTGGCAACAAAAAAATCATTTGCCACCAATAAAACTAATAGCCAATTTGGCCAAGCTTATTTTTCCCCAAAAGTACTTATATTTTCAATAAGTGCTTATTTTAAAAAAAGTGAGGTGTTTGGCCAAGCTTTTGGGAGAAAATAAGTATTTTTTGGGAGTAGCAGAAGCAATTTTTCAGAAGCTAAAAAAAATAACTTTTGCCCAAAAACACTTTTTTGAAAAGTACTTTTGAGAAAAATACATATAGAAGCACTTTTTAAAAGCTTGGTCAAACACTAATTGCTGCTCAAAAGTACTTTTTAAATTAATTGGCCAAACACAAATTGCTTTTAGCCAAAAGTACTTTTTTGAAAAGTACTTTTGAACAAGTATTTTTTAAAATAAGCTGTTTTTAAAAGCTTAGCCAAACAGGCTATAAGTTGTTGCCAAATATAAAAAAATTTGTTGCGATTTCTATACTTTCTTGTAGTGGAACTTTTGTATAATAATTTGTGTTTGGCCAAGATTTTCAAAAAATACTTTTAAACATCAAATTACGAATAAGGACATGAATAGATTTACTTAATAATAATAGTACTATTAAGTTGATAAATACATTAAATATTTATTATGAAAGAATATGATTAAACTTGGTAATATGATGGCTCAGGCTTTTCTCAACGCTAACTTTCAATGTGTAAAATTTAATTCAAACAAGACTTACCATATGATGTAACTAGTAGTCTATCCACTTTTTTTTTTTTTTGGTTGTTGTTGTTTAGATTATTACTTGTGGTACTAAATTATTAGAAATCAAAATCTTCGGTTGTTTTTCTATTCCACCTTCTTTAGCTACAATCAGCGTCATGGTCAAATTACCAAGTCTGCAGCAATCTACAATCCAATTCTGAATGTATGGTTGATAATACAAATAAATCTAAATAACAATAATAACGCGAGCAGAACAAATTGCTAAAGATTACTAGTATGTCATTATCATGTAAACAAATTACTCAGTACATTGTTGCCAAAAAATCATACCTTGTGAAAAATAAGGTCGATCACGTTGAAGGCTTGCTTGAAGGGGTTATTGCTGCAGTAGAAGTGTTTAAGGAATAGGCTATAGAACACGTATTTATTACTAGGTAAAGTAAATAGGGTTATTATGGTATATAACTTATTTTACTAAGGGTATTATTGTCAAGAAGAAAATTAAAAACTGCTTCTGCTTCTGCTTTTGGGAAAAAGCTATTTTTTTAGCTTCTAAAAAACTGCTTCTGCTACTCCCCAAAAGTACTTATTTTTCTCCAAAATCTAGGCCAAACACCACATTTTTTTAAATAAGCACTTATTGAAAAAAAAAAAGTACTTTTGGGGAGAAATAAGCTTGGCTAAACATGCTATAAATATAGAGAAGTCCGATTCCTAAAAGAACGGCTAAATATTTGGAAATATATTTAATTACCTGGAAAGTTTTATACGTAATGACGTTAGGATTTAATAATCAAAATTTAGCTGGTTTTGAATTCCTAAATATTAAGGAATAATTAATTATCTATTTCTAAATAATATTAGGGAAATTATTAATTTATAGTTTTGTCTATTGTAGAGTCTTTTAATGAATGATAAAAAGTTCAATAAAAATTTCTAAGGCCCTTCGTGCTTTTAATATAGTACTAGTTTTAGCGTACGTGTGTTGCACATGCCAATAAATTACAAAAGAAATAAATTATTTAATATAGCGATGAACGTTAAAATAGTTGCAACATTCATTTACGTGACGAAATAATGTTATTACATTGACTTATAGCCTGTTTGGCCAAGCTTATTTTTCCCCCAAAAGTACTTATTTTTTCAATAAGTGCTTATTTGAAAAAAAATGAGGTGTTTGGCCAAGCTTTTGGGAGAAAATAAGTGCTTTTGGGGAGTAGCAGAAGCAGTTTTTCAGAAGCTAAAAAAAATAGCTTTTGCCCGAAAGCACTTTTTTGAAAAGTACTTTTGAGAAAAATACAAATAGAAGCACTTTTTAAAAGCTTGGCCAAACACTAATAAATGCTCAAAAGTACTTTTTTAATTAATTGGCCAAACACAAACTGCTTTTCGCTAAAAGTACTTTTTTGAAAAGTACTTTTTAAAATAAGCAAATTTTAAAAGCTTGGCCAAACAGGCTATTAGTTGTTGAATTATGTTCGGCAAAAATGATTTCTTGACTTCATAAAATGATTTTGACTTCCAAAAGAATACTTCGATAACTACTCGTTTAACTTTTACTGTGACACTAATTGTCCCAGTGGTTGAAGTATATTAGTATTACAGTTGATTTTAATAGAAGTTTCGTGTCATGACTCATGAATGATGAATCTAAAGATCTTAGCTTAGCCTGATTTAGATAAATCTTTTTCGGGAAGTCTTAGCAAAAGTTAGCTTAACTATTGCTCGAAATGAAATACTTAACAATATAATCAACAAATAACCAATAAAATATTTATTTATTTAATTCGAAATTCAAGAGGATAAACATTCATTAAACATCTTGTATTTACCCTACCCACATCATTCATAAGATTTGAAAGGCGTAGCCGGTCAACAATGAAAGATCTACAAGATAATTAAAGACTCATTATCCAACAAATCAATCAATCTTATTAAAATTTGACAAAGCAAAGAAATCGAAAAAAATAAAATGAAATTCTTCAACTATTCTTTCTTTACTCCTTTCCGCATCGGGGTTGATAATTGGATAGAATCTCCAACAATAAATTCGAAAAAACCTACAAAAATCGAACTAATAAAAATCGAATTAATTTGTTTGATTAGGTTCTTGTATTCAAATGAAAGATCTACAAGATAATTAAAGACTCATTATCCAGCAAATCAATTAATCTTATTAAAATTTGACAAAGCAAAGCAATCGACAAAAATAGAATAAAAATCGAAAAAACCTACAAAGATCAAACTAATAAAAACGAATTAATTTGTTTGATTAGGTTCTTGTTTTTTTTTTTTTTTTTTTAAATAGCTGTTTAAGTAGTTTAATTTCTATTTAATAAAAAATTGATCCAAACTGAATGATGAATACCCCTGACCCTAATGCTTCGGGTTTAACAGGAAGTCCAAGTGCTAACATCTATTTTCAATTGAGGCTCCGTAATACATACAAATACCATCTATAAACTTACATGCTTAATTCATTGAGCTAACAATTTTGGCGGAATTTTCTTAAAATAATTGACATTATGCAAAAGTAATTAGTACCAGATTGCAACTAAAGTCTGAAAACCTAATTCATCTTCGCATTCTGCAAACTTTAGAAGGTTAAAAGAAGTGAATAAAATTTTTATATCAGAATTCACATGATATGACAAAGAATTCTTTACAAAAGCTGTGGGGAAAATATAATCATTAACTACTTACTGATTAGTAAATAGTCAAAAGCACCTCCTTTGCTATGCTCTTTTTTCCTTTCTAATAAATAGCTATCACATTATTTTCATTAACAACAAAAAGTTGTAGATATTAATCTTGAATGTACCAACTTACTAATTCTACATCCTTCTGTAAATAACTGTATCTATTACTTATGAGTGGAAACTTACATTATACACCAAAACTCTAACCTTTTTTGTCTTCGAGCTAGGTAGCAAGATTGAAGAAATTAGCAGGATGAAGTAATATAAATTGTGGCATGAATCAACCAATCTATGAAAAAATAAAAAAATAATTAGATTATTAACCACACATCAATCAATCACATGCAATTTTAACCAATATAAATTATGAAGATTGTATAACTTCAAAAGAACACAATCTCAGAAAAAAGGTCGTTTAACACGTACTTAAGGAGGATTTTTTGTTCACCCATCGATAAAATTATTTATAGATGTATAAATGTACTTTTCTAACCCTAATAGATTTTATTTGCCATAAAAATCTGAAAAAAATAATTTAATGACAACTTTATTCATAAAAATAAATATAAGAAAATAATAATTTTTGTTGATACTTCACGTTGCAGAAGAGCACGTGAACTCTCTTCTATACAAAGTTGCCAACTAAATTATAGGAATAGGACTACTGGATGGAAACTAATTGAATGCCATATTTCCTTTTTCTATTTTTCTTTTTGTTGATAAATGGTACAATCCTAATTGATTTCAAACTTTCAAATATTTAGAATTCTTATATAGTTGATTTTGAACTTTTAAATGTTAGAAAGACAAGTAAAATGACTATTTTGTCTATTGTAAAGTCTTTTAATGAAGGGCAAAAAGTTCGATCAACATTTGTAAGGTCCTTCGTGCTTTTAATAGAGTAATTATAGACTAGTCTCTATGAACGTGCAGTGACACGTTATTCCCAGACAATCACCACAAAAGATATTAGATAATTTAGTTGTTTCAAATTTGGCATATTTTTATTTTCTAAAAGAAATAAAATGAATATAAAAAAACTAAGATATAACCAGCATAGTTTGTTGGGCTTAGAATGGATAGTAATGTGTAGATCAACATTTAGAGGATATTTTGATCGTTCAACATTTAGCGAAAATTATTCGTGCTTTAATATATGTAGAAGATAGTCTCTACGAATGTGCGCTTGCACGTTATTCCCTGTCAATTATCCCAAAAAAATAATTGGGTAATATTACTTGTAGTTACATTACAATTTATGTTAACATACAAAACCAATCTACAACTTATTCTAATTTAATTTGTGCAACTTTCGTTTAGATTTCAACATGATAACAATGTTATCTATGTTCTTGTTAGTGTAGATATTTAGAATTATAGTTTCACAACGTGATAAAAATATCATGCGGCTTTTAAAAAATAAATATATCCTTTTTTAGTAGACATGTTTTTTTTTAAAGCGGCATGACAATTTTTTTTAGTGGATCGTCTGGTTCGTTTAAAAAGATATCTCCATGACTTTAAAAAAATAAGTCTACTCATTTTTTAAACGAATAAGACCGCACTCACCATAAAAAAATTACCACGTGGCATTAGAAAAATAAGTCTACTAAAAAAATTGGATAGACTTCTTTTTTTAAGTCACATGGTATTTTTTTTTTTTAATTCACTTAGGGCTCGTTTGGTTGGGAAACAACTTATCCCGGGATAACTAATCCCTGGATAACTTACCCCGGGATTAGTTATTCCACCCTCAAGGTGGGATAAAATAAGGCTACAATTTCGGGATAACTAATCCCGTGATTAGTTATCCCGGATTTTTATTCCAACTAAACATAGTATAAGGAGGTATTAAATTTTATCCCGAAAATATTTTTGTTTATCCTTCACACCAAACGACCCCTTAGTGTCCGCATGTACTTTAATTTTTCCTTCAAAACTTTAGTCAATTGTCTTGCGTAGCAACTTCTAGATTTTCTTTCGCTTTATCTTTAGCAACTACCCAAATCCATCTTTACCTAAATCTCATATCATTAGCCCTTAGACCAGACATAAAATTTCATTTTGGCACCTTAACTAGACTTTATTCCAATTAGGCACTCCAACCTCCACTAAAATGTGTCTATTAAATACTTAAGCCACAATCTTTCATCAAAATGAAGCCAGCGTTTTTCAAAAGTGCTGACATAAAAATATCACCAATCAATTGGTGACACGTGTAACAAAAACAAAAGAAGGAAAATTAACAAGAAAAAAGAAAAGTTGCTTCTAAGCCAAAAAGGAAATATTTTGTTCCTCTCTAATAACCCCTTCCCCATCCCCTACGTTCATCTTCTTCGTTGCTCCTTTTTTCTTTTTTGGTCTTTTTTTTTTTTAATGTTTTGTGACCGGTACTACGGAGCGGGTTACGAGCAAGTAGGAGTGGCAATTTTGGCCCAGACCCAATTGACCTGCTCAACCCGCTCAGATTTTCATGGGTTTGGACATGACATACAATTATGATGGACTAAGTTTGGGCTAAGCTCAACTTAACCCATTTGTCCAAGGTAGCCCAAAGCAGCCCATTACTTTAGCCCAAATTAACCCATTCATTATTGGGAAAATAACATAAACTACCTACTTAAGACTCTTTATTACAAAACATAACTATACTTTTTCTTATTTACAAAATCTAACACTACAAAATATAAGAATCTTCATTTATCATTTTTTTTAATTTTTTTTTTTTTAAAAAATATTTTTTAAAATTTAATTTTTTATGTTTTATTTTTTTAAAAATATTATTTTTATTTTTTATTTTTTTAAAATTTTTTTTTGCTCAATGCTTAAAAAAATCTATCAAAATTTTGTATACGAAAAATTGAGGATGCATTGTGTCAAAATTTGAGTATAGCTTCAAAAAATAAATTTGTTTTTAAAAAATATTGATTTTTGATTTGTTTAAAAGTTATGAATATTGTAAACAATTGAATCAACTTGGGCGGGTTGGGTTACGGCCCATTATTTAGCTCATATTGACCCAACTTATTCTAGCCCAAATACACTTTGGGCAGTGTTGGGCATTAGCTCATCTATTTATTAAGCTCATCTTGATTAGCCCAACTTCAGCCCAAATGACCCATTTGCCACCCCTACGAGCAAGAGGTTTCTGACATAGTAATTTTCAGCCACGACTTGGCTGAAAATTTTCCGACTTCCATGGACATCTACTGCCATTCTTTTTAGTTTCATGTGAATACTGCCAACCAACCAAAAATTTCCCGGTGATGCTGCTGTGTTCCCCAGATTTTCAATGCCCCTTTCTGATTTTCAATTTTCACTGGCCCCTTTTTTGGCTGTTTGGAGAATTGGCCAATCATTTTGTTCTTTCTTTTGGCCGCTCATCTTCGTTAACTGTGGTTACTACGCGAATTAAACAACTTATTGATCTGGAAATATAACATAAGCAGATTGTAATTAAGGCAGTGGCAGATCCAGGATTTTCATTCAGGGTGTTCGGAAAAAAAGAAGAAGCTAAATATATATTGTAATTTTTTGTCGAGGGTGTTCAAAAGTTAATATATGCATATAAATACAGAAAATTTACCCTATATATACACTGTAATTTTTTGCCGAGAGTGTTAGGGTGAACATCCTGGTCCCCAAGTAGATCCGACCCTGAATTAAGGGCTTGAACCGGAATAGATGGACTTTTAATTTTCTTTTTCTTTTCTTTTCTTTTTTAGGTTTGAAAACTTAATTCTCTGGTTGAATCCGTAAACCGAGCTAATAGAAAACTTCTAAGAAGACTATAATGGTGGGAGTATGTTTTGTGAAGAAAAAACGGAGAGAGAGAGAAAAAGACAAGATTTTATCATGCGCCCAACTACAAGTAAAACTCACTTCATGTGCCACGTGGGTATAAAGTGTTTAGTAGACACACTTCGGTGAAAGTTGGAGTGCCTAATGGAAACAAGGTACAGTTGAGGTGCCAAAATGAAATTTTATGTCACGTTTAAGGGCCTTCTTATGTATTTGGCCAACTAAATATTTCTCACAAGCCAACAGTTTTTGACCTTAGAGAAACAAACAAATTTCAACAATCAATTTAAGAACCAAAAATACAAATAAAAAAATGAGAAATCATAATAGCCATACCTTCAATCCATCTTCTAATTAACCCAAACCATCAGACACCTCACAATAATTGATACTCTCCAAGTTAAACACTTTTTGGATGTTTAGAAATGAATTTTTGTGTTTACTAATATTATCAATTACAATGATTATTGTATAACCTTGTGCGTCTTCCGAAGGACAAACAATACTACTTAACCCATAAACAATAGAAGTTTTCCCAAACTATGATACTAACAACACTAGGGCTCGTTTGGTTGGAAACAACTTATCCCGGGATAACTAATCCCAGGATTAGTTATTCCACCCTCAAGGTGGGATACACTCTAATCCCGGGATAACTAATTCCGGGATTATTTATCCTGAGTTTTTTTTTTTCCAACCAAACGTGGGATAAGGCGGTACTAATTTTTATTCCAGGACTATTTTTCTCTATCCATCATACCAAACGAGCCATAAGCGTAGATATTGTGTGAGTCCTAGTAGAAAATAGATTAATTGAATAATATGAATCCTTGCAGGTATGCAATACGAATTCTAAATTTTACAACTTAATCCAACATGGAATTGTCTCCTTAAAAAGTATTTCAATTTTAAAGGGCATAAAAGTCGGTCAATATTTGAAGAATAGTTTGATCAACCAACATTTATATTCATGCTTTTAAAATAATATAGATATAGATAGATAAGTAGTATTGTATAAGCATTGAAAATACCAGAACATGTTCTCCATTTGGTGTTATGACGATCTATACTGGGGCTAACAACGACCCTCAAGGGGGTTCATCTCACTAAGTATGTAAATCAAACTCATCTGACTTATAGCACTAATAGCAAAGACAATTTCAACACAAGTCAACTTGCATCCGTTTACTTTTGTTCACATTAATTTCTTATCTGTATCACTATCAAATTAAATGGTAAATCTTCAATTTGTCGTCCAATAGACGTAATCAAAACAAGATCGACAGTGCAATCAGTGAACAACTCTAAAATATTTTATACAGCTAGTAGTCTTTATATTTTGGTCAGATATACTAGCAAACTCAACAAAATGGCATCCATATAATTGTACTACATATAAAACAGGAAAGGATCAAGGAAGAGTAGAGTCGTCTACATCAAGACAACCAACTTGAAGAGATCATGTTATTTGGAGTTACGTTTCATCTGAACAATTTGCTCCAAACAATGAAGAAAATGAGAATTCCGTTCAATCGTTGTTAATGTCATTATGGATGAATTAACTAATTTTATGTATAACTTTTGAAGTTTGAAGTTTCTATTTTTCTTAAGAATGTTTCTGGTGGAAGTAGCAAATCTTGTTGTAAGTTTTGAATTTGAAAAGTTTCATTAACCTCCCTTCGGGTTAGGTGAGCGTACAGAGCACGAGGAAAGTTTAGTGTTATGAAATTAGTATTCAAGGGAGGTCTCTGAAATTATCCTTAAGATTTAAACTCTTTAATTTTTTTTTTCTTACCAAATTTGTGTTCACTTACAAAGTTCAATAACTTCAAATAAATACCACTAACTTACAAAAATTAATAAAATCTTGAAATTGAACAAAATTAAAATTAAATCCGAAACACCCCCTCCCCCCGGCCCGGCTCATCCAAGCCTGCTAAATCCTTACTGGGTAGGGACCGTGTTTGAAGCCCCTTTACCCCACCCCAGCCTGACCCACTAAGGGCATTCCCTTCCAACCCAATTCTTGGACCAGTAGGTCCGACCCTTAATGTACCGGGTCGGACTTGAGCCTCGGATATAAGTCGAAATATTATTATTATTATTATTATTATGATGTCACCATCGTTATGGTGGTTTTCACGTTCCTATCTTTTCTGAAGATATCCGATCACGACAGCGATATTTCATGCATGTATGTAACGAGGTGCCCATCTGCCGTAGTGCTAGTGTGACCTTTTTCTTTAGGGTACGCACAATATTTTGTTATTTTATATACCAACGTATTCCCACAAATAAATTTTTATCCACATATAATAAGGGTCATAATTAACATGTTTGAGAGTCGCCGTATTATATTTCATCTCTTTTCATGTTTTGCTTGCCGCCCTACTTTATTTGAGCTAAGTTGATTTAGTGGGTTACCTCAATTAATTCACCACAATGCTATTAACTAATAAGTTTTTATTACAAAAGATAAAACTCTTTCAATTTAATTTGATAGTCAATTTTTTTTTTTTTTTTAAAATGATCATTGTTGACAACAAACTCAATTGAATATTTCAAAGTTCCACGGAAGCCAGGTTTATTGCGATCTTTGTTAGTATAACACCGAACAACCCATTTCTTTCGCATTTGATTAAACATATATATATATATATATATATATATATATATATATATATATATAGATAGACTTTGAAAATTTCACTTTAGTTCCATCAATTCAAGCAAACGTTCTGAAGATTTCAAATCGGGGTAGTTGAGACTTGAGATGTTCGGTCAACCAAAAATTTGGGGCCATTTCAACCAATCATTAGAAACATCTTTATGTTCTGTAGAAACAGTATATTGTGAAACCAAAAAAAAAAAAAAAAAAAGTATTGTCCAAATGTAAAAGAATTGTTGTTTTCCCCAAGTCTATTAGTGAATCAACGAACGGTGAAAGATGTTCTAGTTGATTGCTTTAACTCATTTTTTTCCGTAAAAAATTTAATTTGCTATCAATAGCTCTGAATGCATTTGTTTGGTCGTTATGTGTGTTTTGCCCCTTTGACCCTCCCCATAGCCCCGTTAGAGTGTTTTTGACCAGGGGGAACGGGGCGACACGGTTCCCGAGGTCATTGAACGAGTCTTGATAGGATTTGAGGAAGTTAGAACCTTATGTTGAAAAAAGTTTGACTGATAGTTGACTTTTGAGTAAACCGACCTTTTTGGGAATTCCGTCGATTCCATGAGGTCCGGAGAATCGATTATGACTTGGTGGGATGTTTGGTTCGGTTCCCAAAGCTTTCGGGAGGGTTTTTGTACCTTTGGTTGGAAACTTGGTTTTGGCCATTTGGGGGTTGACCGGGTCAAGGTGACCTCCGTTGGGAATTCCGAGGCCACGGGTGGATGTCGAGATTTTGAGGTCCAAACTCAAAGTAGTGGGTTTCTGATGTTGAGGTCCAAACTCAAAGTGAAAAATTTGATTTGGCTATCACCACAGACAAGAAAAAGAAATGAACATATATAATGTAATAGTTTATATTTTGAGCATTGACAATGTAAAAAATACTTACAACTTCTGATCAATTTTAACGATAAGTGTAGTTCATTCTATTAAGTAGCACTCATTGGTGAATATCTAAAATAAATTGTAAATAACCTCATACAATATGTTAAATTACACTAAAAGAAAACCCTTTGTGAATGCTTTTCTGTCCATGCAGTTCAGAGAAGATTGTAAAAAAAATTCATTATGTTGTCAATGTATATAACTTAATTCCTATATAAAAGGGATAAAATTAAACTTGATGAGTAAACAAAATATACTAATTAATGAGTGAAGAAAATTATCATAATTTATGAACTTATTGGTATAAAATAACTTTAATCAAATCACAAAAAATATACTATAAAACTTTTATTTATAATAATTATTTATATAAATTACGTAGTAGTAGTAGTAATAATAATAATAATAAAAATAATAATAATAAATTTGGGGCCTTCAAAATGTTGAGGGCCTAAGTGGCCTAGCCTTAGAGCCGCCCATGCCAGGAGGGTTAGTGTGGGTGTCCGCCCGACCCGCGAGTTGGCTCGTGACAATATTAAATAAATGCATTAAAACATGGAAGCTTTTTAATCCACAAAAAATAAAAGACTTATAACTCTTTCACATGGGATATTTTTCACATAGAAAAGGGAATGTTTTAAATATATCTTTTTCGATATGTTTTGAAAGGGATATTTTTCGAGAGTCAAACGAGTTGTTCTTTGACCGTAATTTTTTCATATATCTTTTAAATATTTTAAATTATTAATTATGGCGGCTTATAGTACTTTTTACGTGGTTTCCAAATATGTAATTTTTTATTTTAAAAATTCTATGTTCAAACACGCGGTCAAAATTAAAAAATTTGACTTTCGAAAAGAGAAAAGTGTCAAATAAATTGGGACAGAGGGAGTATTATTTTACCATGTCAAACTCTTCCATCTTTTTTTACCCCTCATAACAAACATCTTCATTGACTACATTTTTTTCATCATATGGGCAAATATTTCTATACAGGGAGGAGCACGTTGGGTAGGCTATTCGACTCTTACTTTATATGGTGCACTTCTTGTTTTGATGACAAATTGCCTAAAATGTTATACTTGACCGCAAAAAGTTCGCAGCTGAATCTTCTCATTTCCAATTATTTTCAAAGTCGCAAATTAGTAACGACGCATTTCTTTTGCCTTTATAAACAAAAAGTTCATAGTAGTGATTTATTGACTTCAGAAAATTTCACATTTTTGGACCATTAATTCAAGCAAAAAATCGGAAGATGTTTGGTCAACAAAACTCTTTAGGCCATTCAACTAATTTTTATTAGCAAAAGCAGACATGGCCGTTGATGTCAAGCGTATTTATACGCTTATCCGCCGTTTATACCATATTTTACCTTGTTTAGAGGATGAGTTGAGCTAAATACACCTAACTAATCATTACTCTTGCATTATGAGCTAAATTGTATGTGTTTGTTGTAGTCAGGAAATTTTGGAGAAAATACGTGGTAAGTCAGACGAAAATGGAAACTGCATGCTAAACTCGCTGAAGTGACAAGGCGAGGCATGAGCAAGTTTTGGACCTCGCTCAGCGAGCTGCAAGAGTCCTGATTTTTTTTTCTAAGTGTAAAATGAAAGGGGGACCTCGCCGAGCGTGGCTCAAAGCGAGGCCCTGGCGAGTTTTAGGGGTCGCTCAGTGACCTCCCTAGAGAAAAGAGCACTCATGCTAATTTTTAGACCCGTTTTTGGTGGACTTTGTAGGGTTATTTCTCAACACTATAAGTAGGACCCTTAGTTGTTTTTTGAGAGCTATTATGTATTATTTCGCAGAGAGCAAGGAGTAAGACCTTTCATCATAGGGTTTGAACTTTATCTTCTTAAATTCATCTTTTCTTCATTCGAACATGAAATTTAATTGTTGTAATCGGACTATGAGCGGCTAGGCTCCCTTGTTCTGGGGTTATGGCCAAAGTATGATTGTTATCGTATGAACTTGAGTTGACATTTATTCTATTTATCATATGAGTTATTTGCTTAATCTTGTGCATGACTATTTTACTGCTGTCACGACCCGACTAGGGGCCATGACGGGAACCCAGGGCTAACCACCGAGCATCATTCATTCTATTACTCATCGTACTCGTCCTGCGTTCATTCATTAATCTCATACTTATAATCATAGAAGAAACCATTTTCATTTGAAACATAATTGCTTTTATATACATAAGCCCTTTGGCTATCAAAATAGTACATGTATACATGTGGGAAAATCGTGAGACCATACTACCCACACCTGCGTATCTACGAGCCTCTACTAGAGTACTAGACATATAGACGGGACAGGACCCCGTCGTGCCCAAAATACATGTACACAAAAATACTGTCTCAAAATAGCACCTCCGGAATAATGGAAGGCTCCTGTAAATCTGCTGATAGCTCCTATGGATCTGCACCGTCTCCCTGTCTACCTGTGAGCATGAACACAGCGTCCAAAGAAAAGGGCGTCAGTACGAACATTGTACCGAGTATGTAAGGCATAAGCAATAATAATACGTCAATGAAATAAGAAAGCATCAAATAAGGAGCAACCTGTAACTGACTGTCAATTATGAAAGAAATAATGCATGCTGGCTTACTTCATAATCATCATCATATCATGTATGCATATATGTATAAGCTTCCCGACCATATAGGTACGGTGTGATAATCATTAGCCCGCGTCCAGGCCTCCCACGTCCTGGGTACCATCTCATGCCGCCCACTAGTGGTGTCTGCCCATGCCATCTAGACATGGTGTATACGCTGCCCGCCTTAGCGGTGTCTGCCCGGCCATATATGCGCGGTGTAATATCATCATCATGTACTCATCATAATGCATGCATAGAAACTCAAAGATAACTATCGAGAGTGGTACATGGTAGACCGCGTTCTCAGACAATTTGGTAGGAAGCAACATATTCCAGGACCATGTGCTGAGATTGATGCTTTTCATTACAAACGTGACAAGCGGTATGCTATAACAGTGGAGGATCAACAAAATTTTATGCAAACGGACTTGATTTGACGTCTGCATGGTAGATTTAACGACTGCATGGATTCTCAGCTATAACGTGCATAAACTTGTTTTTTGAAGAATCAATTACTGCAAAACGTCCAACGTTTTACAACAAAATCAATTGTTGCAAAATGTTGGCCTGCCAACGTTTTGCAGCAATTTATTTTGTCAATTGTTGCAAAACGTTGGCCTACCTACGTTTTGCAACAATTGATTTTGTTGTAAAACGTTGGTATTTTGTTGTAAAACGTTGGTCGGGAGCAGTAGCAATAATTGATTCTTGAATTTTTTTTATGCAGATAATCCATTCAGTCATCAAATCAAGCATGCAGTTGTAAAAGCAAAACAGTAAATTAATTTGTATTTTTTTTTGTTAAAGCTGAAAATGCATGCAGTCGTCAAATCTGTCATGCAATCGTCAAATCAAGCATGCAGTCGTAAAATCAAACAGTAAATAAATTTTTTCAACATCTGCATTATGACATTCAAAGGTCCGTGATTCATTTTTTTTTATATACCAGTTAAGATTTTTTCAAGAATTCTCCAATTCTCTCTTGTATTCTGCATATCTGTCTAAATTCTCCACTTCTCTCTTGCATTCTCCATTAATTTTTACATTTGTATTCTCTTGAAAATAATATGGCGGAAAATTATGTAAGAGTTAATTTATATTGGGGTGGTGAAGTTGTGTACGAAGTAGGTTCAGTGAGATATAACCGTCGTCCGGGAGCCATACAAAGGTTTCCAATCTCCCTCAAATACGACCGTCTAGAATGTGTTTACACAATCAAAATAGCCATAAATGATTCTAACCATTCAGCGGTTATCGCTGGACGATATCCAACATCAATTACGGCTAGGATATTTCCCATTTACGAGGAAACTCTTATTTCAGACGATGATTCCTTATCGTTATTTCTTCGAAGTCCTGATATATTTAGCAATCATATCAGCATAGCGACACTTGACATGTATGCAACTGTTGAACGCTCTACCAATGTTGAGGCACCCACTGACGATGAGTTTGGTATTCGAGGTACTACGTATCTTCCCGCTATGAATATTGGGCTTCAAAGAGGTACACTTAGACAAGAAACAATGGTAGGAGTTGGTATCCAGTCACATAACTTTGGTTGGACTATGTAGAGCTGTGATATTCCTGGACTGAGTAGTGCTCCAGATACAAGTGAATTAGGTGGTGGGAGTATAGTTCGATATCGCCCTACTCAAGTGGAGTCATTTACGAAAAGGTAAATATAACGATGTTTTGTTCGCTTAAACTAGGAGACCTCTAACTAATTGTTTTTGAGATTTGAACGCCTTGAATTTTCCTATGTTTGTAGGTGTAACGATTTTGAAGAAAACCCCGTATTGACTCAAATCACACAAATTGTGAGCAATAATGATGTAGCTAATGGTCACTCCGATGAGTTAGATAGTGATATCCCATTAGATCACGCAGAAACAGACGATAATTACTCATCTGATGATGATGGTCATTCTTATGAAGACATTACTGCTCGAGGTGATGGTAATGTTAGCTATCATTCTAATGCGATTCCATATTTGGATAACACAGAAGAAGACCCAAATGATTTTTCCTTCATGAGAGGTGACAATCCAGTTTGACCTGCACTTTGGGATCTTAAAAAACCTGAATTTATCAATTCAGGTTAGTACGGTGGCAATGAATATTCTTTTTGTTTGTTGGCCCATTTTTAGGGGGTTTATAATTTTCCTTGTATTATGCAATTAGATATGTTATTTCAGAACAAGCAGGAAATGAAAGGCGCAGTGAGACTATATTGTCTCAAAGAAAAGAAAGAGTTCATTTCTGATCAGTCCAAAGGTAAATTTTGGAGGGTTATTTGCAAGCGCCATATGTTGGGATGTGAGTGGATAATCCGTTTTAGAGAAATTTCAAGTGGTATGTGGAAGGCAGGCAAAACGGTTCTCCAACACAGTTGTCTCACGGATGATTACAGAAAGGATCATTCCAATTTGAACAGTCACCTAATTGCTACCATATATTATGGTCGATCCATACATCAGTATTAAGTCAGTTCAGGAAAAAATACAAGGATTGTATACGTTTACTCCTAGTTATAGAAAAGCACAAAGGGGCATAAGAAAGCCATTGAAATGGTATTTGAATATTTTGAAACCTCTTTTAAGACATTGCCCCGATACATGGCTGCCTTACAATATTTCAATCCGGGGACCGTTGTTGAGTGGGAGCACCAATCAACTACAATGCAAGGTGAACACATCTTCAAGTTTCTTTTCTGGGCTTATAAACCAAGAATCGATGGATTCAAAAATTGCAGGCCTGTCATCTCAATAGACGGCACTCATCTGTACGGTAAGTATGAGATGAAACTGTTAATTGCTGTTGGAATTGATGCGAACAATAACATTTTTCCACTTGCATATGCTATTGTTAAACGCGAGAGCTTTTAGTCTTGGACGTGGTTCCTTGTGTTGTTGTGGAGACATATTGTTTGTGGGAGACAAGGAATTGGACTTATTTCTGACCGTCATCAGGGCATCTTGCAATGTGTCCAAACACATGATTGGTTACAACCACCATCCACACACCATAGGTTTTGCGTTCGGCATTTGAAAAGCAACTTTAATAAAAAGTTCCTTAACAGCGACCTTGAGAAGCTAATGTGGTTGGCGGCTACAGAGCACCAGAAGAAGAAGTATAAAATGAGGATGGAACAAATCAAAGGAATGTCACCTCCAGCGCATCTGTGGTTAAAAACTCTTCCGGAGGAGAAATGGACATTGAATAAGGACAACGGTCATAGGTGGGGGGCTATGACAACGAATGTCTCCGAGTCTTACAACGGTTTATTGAAGAAAGCTCGTGGATTGCCCGTTACTGCCATGGTCCATTATACGTTTAAAAATCTTGTTGATCGGTTTGTTGAGAGAAGCACCCTTGCTGATTTGTTGATTGCGGATAAAACGTTTTGGCCGCGCGCTGTTGAAAATAAGTTTGATGAATACTGGGAGAGGTCCCTAAAGCACACTGACATGAAGCAATACAATACAGTTGAAGGGGTCTTTGAGATTCTCACATATTCACACGAAGGTAAGGGTGGAAATATCCATAAAGTCTCTGCCGAAGGGAAAAAGTGTTCGTGTGGGAAGTGGAGAAACTACCATATGCCATGTTCACATGCTATTAAATATTGTGATATCCGCAGAATTCAACCAAAGACCTACGTTAGCAAGTACTACAGTTGCAGGTATTACCAGCAAAAGTACAGTGGAAAATTTTCACCGTTGGGTGATGAGGCATATTGGCCACTTTCTCCCTTCAGTTTAATTGCAAACACTGAATACGAGTGAACTTCAGGAGCGTGGAGTACAACTAGAAGGAGGAATGAAATGGATATAGCTCCTGCTCGCATGGCTAGAAAGTTTAGTACGTGCAAGCAAACAGGTCATAACAAGAATTACTGCCCCGACAGAAATCAGTAGTTGTTGTTGCTTGTTGGTTTTTATGTTTTTTTCTTAAGTTGTACGATCTTCCAAGAATATATAACATGTCTTGTGCCGTTTAATAGTTAGTATGTAATTTAACATTTACTAAGTTAATGTGTGACGTTTATTTAACTTATATTTTAGTATTTTTTTTATTTATGTTCGCATATATAACTGTTACACCTCAGAAAATTTTCCGTTGATGCACAAGTGAATAGATTAATGAAGAGTACGAGGATACGGTATTTCAATAAGTAAGAAACGACATTCGATGACTCTAGATAACATTTCAAAGGTGTTCGAGATAGGGGAAGAAAGTTGCCAAGAGAAGGCAAGGCATACGATAGGTAATAGAAAGTAATTACGAGTAACGAGTTAATGAGGATTTAATGATGTATTGGAGAAGTGTGATAACATCCCTTAGATTGGTATTGAGGTGTTAAACAAGTGTTAAGAAGGTCCCATAAGGATTGGAGATCAAACGAGTCGACGAAAACGGACTTCGAAACACTGGGGATTATACGGCCAAACATACTGGCCGTATAAAACATACGATGCGTATGTTGGACCGTATAATCATCCCAGAATGACACCCTTCACTGGACCAAACATACAGCCCGTATAAAACGTACGGACCGTATATTGGTCTGTATATCTAGTCGGGGACAGATTGGTTCATTAAATAAGGGATTCAAGTCTTATTTCATTTCATTTCCATATCACATCCCTTCTCTCTAAAACATCTCTCTACATTTATTCCACAAGAATTCAAGGGATATTGGTGATCAACAACATAAACTAAGTGAATCAAGTGTGAGAAACCCATTGAGGATCATCCAAGTCAAGAAATCTCATTAGAGATGAACTAGGGTTTTGGCTCAAGTGAAATATTTTCACCCAAAGCTTGTTGCTACAACATCTAAGGTAAGATTTATGGTATTTCTATGTTTTTTAAGGTATTTGAAAGTTGAAATACTTGGATTGTAGAAGGATATAGAAAAATGGGTCATGAATGTGGAATAGTGTCATTTTGAGTAATAGCCTGAATTGAGTCATGATTCTTGATGTGTTATGATATTGTGAATGCATTATTGACGTTTGGCAGTTGATATACGATATGGAGGAATGTCGTATAAATAAAGGAGATGCTGTCTAATTTTCTCTAGCTTTAGTCATGGATGCTAGCTATCGATTTCTAATAATAGTATGACTCTAATGCAGGTAGAAACGCGAGCGTTGAAGGAGAACGTGCAAGTGATAAATAGTCGAACCGAAAGGTATGTAAGGCTAACCCTTCTTTCATAAGGCATGGTTCTTTGGGCAATCATCTAAATCTTCTATAAGTCTATGATGTCCTTCAAATGATTCTATCTTTCGAGCTATTAAGCTCATGATTCTTGATAAGCTACGATTGTATTAAGTTCCTCATATGATGAGTAAGCCTATAAAGATAGATGTAATGACTGACGATAATAGTAAGAATGATAATGATGACAACTATAATGGTAATAGCGATGGCGATAACAATGACGATAATGATAGTGATGATAATAGTAAAGATGTTTATGAGCTATTATGTATATGAATCTATGTATGACTAGTATGGAACCCC
Source organism: Lycium barbarum (assembly GCF_019175385.1). Lineage (NCBI taxonomy): Eukaryota > Viridiplantae > Streptophyta > Magnoliopsida > Solanales > Solanaceae > Lycium > Lycium barbarum. The sequence goes on along the minus strand of NC_083346.1, from coordinate 24,759,648 downwards.
GAGCTTATAAGGCCGGTTAGAATATGTATATATTTATGTAACGAGCACACACCTCTGCAGTTGGTACGGATTGCCCTGAAGCCTTGGTAGGGCCAGGTATATGTAACCTTGAGCCTTGGTTAGCCAAGTATGTATGATAACCGAGCCTAGCCATGGTCGGGTATGTGAAACACCGAGCCTTCGTAGTCGGGCATGCTATGTAAATGTTATGTATATGATATAGATATGAATATGAATAAGACTACGTATATGAATACGATTATGGACGCAATGTAAATTAGTACGGATACGGACATGGATGTATGTACACGAATACGCGCTAGAAATGGAAAGTCCCTATAAAAAGCAAGTAAGTGCTTATGACGATAATTCTACTATCTCCCATCTTGTGCTATTTCTTATGTTGCTTATTAAACTTCTATATTGATATTGATCATGCTTTACATACTCAGCACATTCTTCGTACTGACATCCTTTTATTTGTGGACGCTGCGTCATGCCCGTAGGTACCCCGGGAGACAGACTTGATCCATAGCTACATACTCAGGGACTACATAGCGGAGCTCCATTTCATTCGGAGCTATAACTTTTGGTATTGATTCTTTTGTGTACTTAATTATGAGCATAGCGGGGTCCTGTCTCGCGTATATGATATGACATACTCTTCTTAGGGGCTCGTATACATGTGTATATAGTTAGATGTGTTTGGCCTTGTCGGCCTATATTTTGGATATCATTTTGTTAGCCTCATCGGCTTATATACGTTGATATGGGCATAGATGTCAATGATGATATAAAGGTATAGTTGTCCAATGGGACTAGTATGATTGATGAATAGAAACGTATGTTTTAATATGTGGCTCACCTAGATGTAAGTGTAAAGATACGCTAAGGGGTGCCCGGGTGGGCTAGCACCGGGTGCCTGTCGCGGCCCTCCGGTTGGGTCGTGACAAAAGTGGTATCAGAGCAGTTTTGTCCTAGGGTGTGGCTACGAACCGTGTCTAGTAAAGTCTTGGTTATGGGTGTGTTGCGCGCCACACTTATAAACAAGAAGCGGTGGGAATTTTAGGAATGATTGACCTTCTTTCTTCACAAAATCGTGCGATAGAGCTATGATATAAGAACTTCCTTCTCCTTAACCGTGTATTGTGTATTTCAGAGATGCCTCTAAAGAGAAAGGCTATGGCAGCCCAAAATGGCAAGACAGCGACATAAAAGCGGGCTGAAAGAGCACTGCCGGCAGTTGTAAAGGAGAGTGAGTCCCAGAATGCGGCTCAATCTCAGTCCTCCCAGACAGTGCCTATTTCTGGAAAGCGTGAGGGAGCCTCAGCTCCAGCTCCAGCACCTTCGGCTCCTCCACCGGATGCTTCAGGCCAAGATGTAAAAGAGGCCATTCATTTTCTTACTCAATTGGTTGCTGCTCAGACTCAGCGGCAAAGTACAGGGCAAGGTGATAGGGCTGTTAGTGTAAGGGCCCGTGACTTCATTATCTTAAACCCTTCGGAATTCTTTGGATCAAAGCCGGATGAGGATCCTCAGGACTTTATTGATGGGATGTTGAGGACGCTTCGTTTGATGCATGCTTCGGACACCGAATCGGTGGAGTTAGCATCATATAGATTGAGGGATGTCTCGATCCATTGGTATATGGTTTGGATGGCTTCACGGGGAGCCAATGCACCTCCCTTGGTATGGTAAGAATTTGTTGATGCTTTCCTCCGACACTATATGCCCCCGGAAGTTCGGCGAGCTAGAGCCGATAAATTCTTGAATTTGAAGCAAGGTAGCATGAGTGCTTTAGAGTATAGTCTCCGCTTCAATTCTTTGGCTAGGTATGCTTCGGCCATGGTAGCAGATATGGGTGACCGGGTACACCGATTTGTGAAAGGCCTAGGGCCACATTTGATGGATAGGTGCTTGACTGCGTCCCTTCAGGACAATATGGATATTTCACGCATTCAGGCCCATGCTCAGAATTTGGAAGAAAGTCTACAACAACAAAGAAGTAAACGTGAGCATGATAGGGGACATAGCAAGAGGGCCAGATCTTCGGGTCCGATGAGTGAGCTTAGAGGCGGGCACAGACAGTAGTTTTCTAGGCATTCAGGCCTTCTTATGACTAGTGTGCCTCCATGGTTTTCAGGCCAGAGATTCGATAGATCTACTCGTTCCGGGCCGAGTCAGAATTTTTTGGGGTCTCAGTTCCGGGTTGATTCGGGTCAGGCGAGGCCACACGTGCCATGATGTTCCCAGTGTGGGAAATTACATTGGGGTCCATGCCGATTGGGTTCAGAGGTTTGCTATTCATATGGTCGACCAAGCCATATTATGCGTGATTTCCCCTCAGTTCATGGTAGAGGTAGGACCCAGCCTTCAGGGTCGATAGCCGGATATTCATCGTCTGTACGCCCTATGGGGCCAGGTTCACATGCGCCAGTCGGCCATGGTAGAGGCAGAGGGAGAGCCCTCAGTTCTAGCAGTCCTCAGCACCGTATTTATGCTTTGGCTGGACGCCAAGATCTTGAGTCTTCCCCTGATGTGGTCATAGGTATATTATCGGTATTTTCTCATGATGTATATGCTTTGATTGATCCGGGATCCACGTTGTCATATGTTACTCCATATATTGCGGGTCGATTTAGAGTCAAACTGGAGTCGATCAAACCTTTTGAGGTGTCTACACCCGTGGGTGAATCGGTAATAGCTAGCCGAGTATATAAAAACTGCATAGTTGTGATTTATGGCCGTCGTACTATGATTGACTTGCATGAGTTAAAAATGGTAGACTTTGATGTCATTATGGGCATGGATTGGTTGACTTCTTGTTATGCCAATGTTGATTGTAGAATGAAAATGGTTCGTTTCCAATTTCCGGGAGAACCAGTTTTAGAATGGAAAGGGAATATTGCGTCACCAAAAGGTAGGTTTATTTCCTATCTAAAGGCACGGAAAATGATCACAAAAGGATGTATTTATCATCTAGTTCGAGTTTAAGATGTAGAAGCTGAATCGCTAACTCTTCGGTCAGTTCCTGTAGTAAATGAGTTTCCGGATGTGTTCCTGGAAGAGCTTCCACGCCTCCCTCCTGAGCGGGAAATTGATTTTGCTATTGATGTGTTGCCAGGCACTAAGCCTATATCTATTTTTCCTTATAGAATGGCTCCCGCAGAATTGAAAGAGTTGAAGGAGAAATTGAAAGACTTGCTTGAGAAAGGATTTATTAGGCCTAGTTCATCCCCGTGGGGAGAACCCGCATTGTTTGTCCGAAAGAAAGATGGCTCCTTCAGAATGTGCATTGACTATCAGCAATTGAATAAGGTGACGATTAAGAACAAACATCCTCTTACGAGAATTGATGACTTATTTGATCAATTATAAGGTGCCAAATGGTTTTCAAAGATTGATTTGAGGTCCGGGTATCATCAAGTGAGAGTTAGGGAGAAAGATATCCCTAAGACAGCCTTCAGAACAAGATATGGTCATTTTGAGTTCCGGGTAATGTCGTTTGGATTAACTAATGCACCGACAATATTTATGGATTTGATGAACAATGTGTTCAGACCCTTTCTAGATCTATTTGTGATTGTATTCCTCGACGATATCTTGGTGTATTCTAGATCCGAGGCAGAACATGCGGATCATTTATGTGTCGTCCTTAGAGTTCTTCAAACTCGAGAGTTGTTTGAAAAATTTTCTAAGTGTGAGTTTTGGTTGAACTCCGTGACATTTCTGGGGCACATCGTTTCAGCCGATGGTATTCGGGTAGATAGCCAAAAGATTGAGGCCGTGAAGACTTAGCCAAGGCCACAACTCCTACGGAGGTCCGTAGCTTTTTGGGGCTTAGTAGGTTATTACAGGAGATTTGTTGAGGGTTTTTCTTCTATTCTGCACCACTCACAAAGTTGACCCAGAAATCAGCAAAGTTTCAATGGACAGATGCTTGTGAACGTAGTTTCTAAGAGTTAAAAGATAGATTAACTTCTGCCCCAATCCTGACACTTCCAGAGGGATTGGAAGGATATGTTGTTTATTGCGATGCTTCAGGCATTGGGCTAGGCTGTGTGTTGATGTAGCATGGTAAGGTGATTGCGTATGATTCAAGGCAATTGCGAAAACATGAAAAAAATAATCCAACCCATGATCTAGAATTGGCTGCAGTGGTTCATGCATTAAAGATATGGAGACATTATTTATATGGTGTCCATGTGGATATTTATAAAGATCATAAGAGTCTTCAGTATATCTTCAAGCAGAAAGAGTTGAATTTGCGGCAACGACGATGGTTGAAATTGCTAAAGGATTATGATGTTGATATCCTATATCACCCCGGAAAGGCAAATGTTGTGGCTGATGCTCTTAGTCGTAGATCGATGGGGAGTGTGTATGATGTACAACCAGGGAAGAGAGAAATGGATCGTGAGCTCCAGCAGTTAGCTAGCCTAGGAGTCCGAGTAGTGGACTCAGGGAGCAGGGGAACTACCATTCAGAATTCAGCAGTCTCGTCACTAGTAGCGAAAGTGAAAGAGCGACAATACGAAGATTCCATGCTAATGCATTACAGAGATACACTCCCTCAGAAAGAGGAGTAATCATTTGAGATTGCAGGAGATGGAGTTCTCTGATGCCGAGGAAGGTTATGCATTCTTGATGTGGCAGGTTTACGCCACCAGATATTGAGAGAAGTTCATTGTTCCCGTTATTCTGTTCACCCCGGAGCAACGAAAATGTACCATGATCTTAAGTCTATATATTGGTGGAATGGGATGAAGAAGGATATAGCGGAATTCGTAGCTCGATGCCCTAACTGTCAACAAGTGAAAATCGAGCACCAAAAGCTGGGCGGATTGCTGCAAGCCATAGAAATTCCAACTTAGAAGTGGGAAGTAGTTAACATGGACTTCATTACAGGCTTACCACGTTCTCGACGTAAGTATGATTCTATATGGGTAATTGTGGATAGACTCACGAAGTCAGCTCATTTCTTACCAGTCAGAACGACATATGTGGCGGAAGATTATGCAAAGCTTTATGTTAAAGAGATAGTGTGACTCCATGGTGTCCCAGCATCTATTATCTCTGATAGGGGGACTCAGTTTACAGCTAATTTTTGGAAGTCCTACCAAGAGGGTTTAGGGACTCAAGTGAGCCTTAGCACGACATGTCATCCGCAGACTGATGGACAAGCTGAATGCACCATTCAGACTCTTGAAGATATGTTACGGGCATGTATGATAGATTTTGGAGGTAATTGGGATGATCACTTGCCACTCATTGAATTTGCTTATAACAATAGTTATCATTCTAGCATCCAAATGGCACTGTATGAGGCTTTATATGGACGAAAGTGTAGATCCCCAATTGGGTGGTTCGAGGTAGGAGAGACTAAGTTGATAGGGCCAGACTTGGTCCAGCAAGCCATATAGAAAGTCAAGCTCATAGAAGATCGGTTATTAGCAGCCCAAAGTTGTCAAAAGTCCTATGCGGAAAATTGTCGAAGGGACTTAGAGTTCCAAGTGAAAGATTGGGTATTCTTGAAAGTATCACCAATGAAGGGTGTAATGAGATTTGGCAAAAAGGGGAAGCTTAGTCCCCGGTACATTGAGCCTTATGAGATTGTGCGCAAAGTAGGCAAATTGGCCTATAAGTTAGATCTACCTCTTGATTTGGAGTCAGTTCACCCAGTTCTCTATGTCTCGATGCTTCGTAAATGTGTTGGAGATCCTACTAGGATCATGCCAGTAAATGATGTTCAAGTGACAGAGAAGTTGACTTATGAAGAGGTACCCATTGCCATACTAGATAGGCAAGTACGGAGGCTTAGAAACAAAGAGGTGGCCTCAGTTAAGGTTTTATGGAGAAGCAATAAACGAGAAGATATGACATGGGAAGCGGAAGAAATTATGCGGTCCAAGTACCCGCATTTATTTTAGCCCTTAGAAGAAATCCAAGATGAGACATCACAATCATAAGGTATGTATGTTTTCTTTTTTATGTTTTTGGGTCGTGTGTGGCCAAATTCTATTGCTATTATGTTGTGGCACTGTGAGGCATTGTTATTATGGGTTGTTGTGACAGGATGGTAGTGCCATATTACAGGGGAAACTCTGGCTAAATTTTTATAGAATCCCCGAGGACTTAACATTCGAGGACGAATGTTCTTAAGGGGGGAAGAATGTTACACCTCGAAAAAATTTTCGTTGATGCACAAGTGAATAGACTAGTGAAGAGCACGAGGATACGGTATTTTAATAAGTAAGAAACGACATTCGATGACTCTAGATAAGATTTCAAAGGTGTTCAAGATAGGGGAAGAAAGTTGCCAAGAGAAGGCAAGGCATTCGATAGGTAACGGAAAGTAATTACGAGTAACGAGTTAACGAGGATTTAATGATGTCTTGGAGAAGAGTGATAACGTCCCTTAGAATGGTATTGAGGTGTTAAACAAGTGTTAAGAAGGTCCCATAAGGATTGGAGATCAAACGAGTCGACGAAAACGGACTTCGAAACACTGGGGATTATACGGCCAAACATACTGGCCGTATAAAACATACGGTCCGTATGTTGGACCGTATAATCAGCCCAGAATGACACCATTCGCTGGACCAAACATACGGCCCGTATAAAATGTACGGACCGTATGTTGGTCCGTATATCTAGTCGGGGACAGATTGGTTCATTAAATAAGGGATTCAAGTCTTATTTCATTTCCATATCACACCCCTTCTCTCTAAAACATCTCTGTACATTTATTCCACAAGAATTCAAGGGATATTGGTGATCAACAACATAGACTAAGTGAATCAAGTGTGAGAAACCCATTGAGGATCATCCAAGTCAAGAAATCTCATTAGAGATGAACTAGGGTTTTGGCTCAAGTGAAGTATTTTCACCCAAAGCTTGTTCCTACAACATCTAAGGTAAGATTTATGGCATTTCCATGTTGTTTAAGGTATTCGAAAGTTGAAATACTTGGATTGTAGAAGGATATAGAAAAATGGGTCATGAATGTGGAATAGTGCCATTTTGAGTAATAGCTTGAATTGAGTCATGATTCTTGATGTGTTATGATATTGTGAATGTATTATTGACGTTTGGGAGTTGATATACGATATGGAGGAATGTCGTATAAATAAAGGATATGCTGTCCAATTTTCTCTAGCTTTAGTCATATATGCTAGCTATCGATTTCTAATGATAGTATGACTCTAATGAAGGTAGAAATGCGAGCGTTGAAGGTAGAAACACGAACGTTGAAGGAGAACGTGCAAGTGATAAATAGTCGAGCGGAAAGGTATGTAAGGCTAACCCTTCTTTCATAAGGCATGGTTCTTTGGCCAATCATCTAAATCTTCTATAAGTCTATGATGTCCTTCAAATGATTCTATCTTTCGAGCTATTAAGCTATTATGTATATGTATCTATGTATGACTAGTATGGAACCCCGAGCTTATAAGGCCGGGTAGAATATGTACATATTTATGTAACGCGCGCACACCTCTGCAGTTGGTACGGATAACCCTAAAGCGTTGGTAGGGCCAGGTATGTGTAACTTTGAGCCTTGGTTGGCCAAGTATGTATGATAACCGAGCCTAGCCATGGTCGGGTATGTGAAACACCGAACCTTCGTGGTCGGGCATGTTATGTAAATGTTATGTATATGATATAGATATGAATATGAATAAGACTATGTATATGAATACGATTATGGACGCAATGTAAATGAGTACGGATACGGACATGGATGTATGTACACGAATACGCGCTAGAAATGGAAAGTCCCTATAAAACGCAAGTAAGTGCTTATGACGATGATTCTTTTATCTTCCATCTTATGGTATTTCTTATGTTTCTTATTATGCTTCTATATTGATATTGTCATGCTTTACATACTCAGTACATTCTTCGTACTGACGTCCTTTTGTTTGTGGACGCTGCGTCATGCCCGCAGGTGCCCCGGGAGACAGACTTGACCCATAGCTACATTTTCAGGGACTACATAGCGGAGCTCCATTTCATTCGGAGCTATAACTTTTGGTATTGATTCTTTTGTGTACATAATTATGGGCATAGCGGGGTCCTGTCCCGCGTATATGATATGACATACTCTTCTTAGAGGCTCGTAGACATGTGTATATAGTTAGATGTGTTTTGCCTTGTCGGCCTATATTTTGGATATCATTTTGTTAGCCTCGTCGGCTTATATACGTTGATATGGGCATAGATGTCAATGATGATATAAAGGTATAGTTGTCCAATGGGACTAGTATGATTGATGAATAGAAACGTATGTTTTAATATGTGGCTCACCTAGATGTAAGTGTAAAGATACGCTAAGGGGTGCCCGGGTGGGCTAGCACCGGGTGCCCGTCGCGGCCCTCCGGTTGGGTCGTGACAATAACACATATTTAATTATTGCATACGTTAAAATATTTGTTTGAGTTAATCACTAAAATTAACTGTATGCGTTAAAAATTTAAAAAATCACTAAAAAAATTTTTATTAAAAAAACAGCCGGATATGATTTAAATCTGCCCAACGTCTTACAAACTATTTTTGTAAAACGTTGGACGGGGAAAAATATATATGTTGTATAACGTGGACTGATCCACGTTATACAAATAATTTTGTATAACGTGGATCAGTCAACGTTATACTATTAATTATTATTATTATTATTATTATTTTCTTGGTCTGACAATTTGAAAATAAATTTGGGGTATAACGTTGGCCCCTCCACATTATACCCCTTTTAGTATATAGTTGATATGGGCATAGATGTCAATGATGATATAAAGGTATAGTTGTCCAATGGGACTAGTATGATTGATGAATAGAAACGTATGTTTTAATATGTGGCTCACCTAGATGTAAGTGTAAAGATACGCTAAGGGGTGCCCGAGTGGGCTAGCACCGGGTGCTCGTCGCGGCCCTCCGGCTGGGTCGTGACAATAACACATATTTAATTATTGCATGCGTTAAAATATTTGTTTGAGTTAATCACTGAAATTAACTGTATGCGTTAAAAATTTAAAAAATCACTAAAAAAATTTTTATTAAAAAAACAGCCGGATATGATTTAAATCTGCCCAACGTCTTACAAACTATTTTTGTAAAACGTTGGACGGGGAAAAATATATATGTTGTATAACGTGGACTGATCCACGTTATACAAATAATTTTGTATAACGTGGATCAGTCAACGTTATACTATTAATTATTATTATTATTATTTTTTTCTTGGTCTGACAATTTGAAAATAAATTTGGGGTATAACGTTGGCCCCTCCACATTATACCCCTTTTGGTATATAGTGGAAGGTAGCCCCCCCCCCCCCCCCCCCCCCCCCCTTTTGGTTTATTTTGTGTATTTTTGTGCCGTTTAGACTCCAGACTCTTCATTTCTCACCACTTCTGAACACTCATATTCATGCTATTAGCATACCATTTGCATTGTGTGGCATTAATTAGTTTTTGTTTTTTTGGTATATTCGAAAACAAACTAAGCAAAGATTTTAAATCAGTCAAAAGTCACACGATTTATATATGCCAAGAGTAGAAACTCCATGTCCTTTAAATGCAGTGCCCAGAGTATCAAGACCTCTTCATGATTGTGGCCTTCTCTTGCTAGAACATCGGCACACTGATTTGCCTCCCTCCAAACATGTCTAAACATGGCTGTGTTGGCCTACAACAAATGTCTGTAATCTTCAATAATAGGTCGAAGTGGATGATGTTGCTCATCCTCCTCATCGATAAGCTTAACATCCATTAAGCAATATGATTCCACTTCTATTGCTTCATAATCCATTCCTTATTTGATGCTCCACAATTCTGTAGTTAAGCTTGAAGTAGGTTTCATCTTACCCGAATAACCCAACATCCACTTTCCTTGATCATCTCGAAGGATCCCTCCGTTAATTAGTCAATGTGAAAGTTAAAAAAAGTACAGGGCATTACATTCTTCCATCCTCGAATATTGGATTTAGTTGTTCTAACTTTGGGTGAAATATTATAAGGCCTTGTGTTAGCCTTTATGAAAGTTCAGGCCGGTGCATAATTTTCACAGGCACAAGAGATTACGATTTTCTTTTTGAAATCACTACATTACCTTGCTAAATCATGATTAACTAGCGTAACATGTTTATTACAGAACTTGATATAACAACTTACGTATAACATACGTCACATATTCATTACAGAACTAGATATATACAACTACTTGAGTCAAGATCCCTTTAGTATATATATATTATCTATAGAAGTTATTCAATTAATTATTTTTGACAATATGGTGCATCCAGATTGGTCAGGTGAAGATTTGTCATTACATCATTTGAAACGCACCTAATATTATATAAATTCACGGGCAAGAACAAGATTGCGCTTGACAATATTGACTAAATAAAATGTTGCTTGAAGAAACGTGTTAACTTTACTAGTTCAAAGATTGAGTAAACCCCACATGCTGTGAATTTCTGGAACAATTTTAAGGATTTGGAAGTCAGACCAACTTAAAGTCAAACTTAGGAAAATAGACAATATATTTTATTTTAATTATCTATTTCGTCGTATGTAATAAACTAATAATCATATCGAAGACTAACAATTTCAATTCAAACGGATGACTCATATCTATATACATACCACAGACTTGTCAATCTTCTAGACCTTTTACAGGAAAAATGACTTCCTCAAGAATATAATGAGTTGGTCGAGATCAATTTTGAAATATTATCTCGATCATTAGCACAAATGTCCTTATTTAGGGCTGGTCTTTAATTTTTATCCCTCCTATATCATTGTTTTAGTTTTTACCCTTCAACATTTCAAGTTAATAACAACTAGACGAAATTAATCCCGCATAGCTTAGGTTTCTTCTCCAACTCATCTTCTTCCCCAACTTCTCTATAATGGTTTGAAGCCTCCATTGGCATTATCCAAACATTTTTTCTTTAGTAACTACCCAACCAATTAGGTAACTTCACTTACAGATCTGAAAATACAACAAGAAAATGGAGATATTAAAAAAAAATGATATCATTAAAGCTATAAAAGTGATAGATCCAATTCGAAAGTCAACCAAGTTGAATGAAATTTGAAGAAACCCCAAGACCCAAAAATAAATAATAAAGCAGATCACCAAGAAATTGACAATAAAAAGAAAAAGACACCAAAGAGAAGGCATGTAGAAATTATGCCAGAAAAAACTCCTGTCCACAATAGCCCACAAGTTTCATGTCCGATTTGATTTTTGGTCATGCGAAAGGGTGAAAAAAGGTGGATAAATCAATAAAACCTCTGTGGGAATTTTTTCAAAAAAACAAGACTGGTAGTATTGAACTAAGAACAACGTGCTGTCAGGAAAACTGAGAATCAAAAAATCAAAGACGTGTTGAGCTGTTACCATCAGTGGGGCGTAAGGCGGAGCGTTTTACATACGCCTCGACGAGGCGTAAGCCTCGAGGCACGGGGCGTAAGCCCCATGGGTATTTAATTTTTAGTATTTCTTAAAATAATATAATTACAACAAATATTTTTAAATAGGTAAAATTACATAAAAAATAAATAAAAGAAAACTGTAAATAAATGAATATATATATATATATATATATATATATATATATATATATATATATATATATATATATATATATATATATATGTGTGTGTGTGTGTATGTATGTATGTATGTATATGTGTGTGTGTGAGCACGCGCGCGCGCTCTTGATCCTTACAAAAAAATGATCAAAACAATCCATTATGCACCGCTTATAACTTGTAATTATGTATAACATAATTTTACAAGTATTAACAATACAATGAAATAAAAGCTATTATGAAATGCAAAACAATTCTAACATTTTAACTTTCAAACACGAAAAAAAACACAGTTTCTTAAAACACTATTACTATCATACTATTCATTTGATTTCCCTATAAGCAAATAATCAATAAGATTTATCAATATTACAATTAAAACATAACTTCTTCATGAACAAAAAATAAAATTATATGATAATTCTGATACATAGGACTTATGACCAATGACAAGTGAAAATGTACAATTCCGCTATGTGTTTTTTTAAAAAAAAAATTAAGTGATATTCACCCTCACGACGTTCTCAAATAGTAAATATCCAATACTATGACTTGTTATATGAGTTACACTCAATCTTCTATTTCTATAGATGAAAAACTATTAAGTATCATTATTTTGTTAAACAATTATGAGGGTGAATGATTTTAATTAAGGAATTTAAAATATAATTTGTGTAAGAACTGTTAGGCGAGCCCTGAGCGTTGGGCGTTAGGCGTGTTTAGGGCGTACGGTTGGGCGCTTAGGGCGTAAGCCTCATAGGAACTAAGCCCCGCACGTTAGCCCCAGTGCGTTTTGCCACTGCCCTCGCCTCGGGGCAAGTCCTGACACTGCCTTTTAAAACAATGGTCACCATAACAACACTTTTTCTTTTCTCTTTCTATTTCTACACATCTTTTTCTATTGCTACAAATTGTGAACTGTTGTAAATATTATTATGTTTGTCCATGAATTTACTTGTAAGTTGGATGCCTACCAAAATATTTGGGCACCAAGCATGTGTGGCCACCAAATTGTTCACTTATGGCCACCAAGTTGTTCACTTATTTCCTCCTATAAACAATTCCTCTCTTATACTTCTCTCTTGGATATTTACTTCATAGTCTTGATTTTATAACAGAAAGTAATTTATGAGAAAAAAAAAAAGAGAAAAGACATGTTTTAACCTCTGAACTTGACATGAAAACTCACTTTAATAACTAAACTTAAGTTGTATTTATTTATCCCCCTTAACAACTTACGTTTCAATTATTTTTCACCCCAAATGCTGACGTGGCAAAAAAAAACAAAAAAATAATAATTAAGAGAGTGAAACACAAAAAAAGTGGACCCGCTATATATATATATATATATATATATATATAAATTAAAAAATAAAATAAAGTTGCTTCTCCTTCTTCTTCACAACCCCCCCCCCCCCGCCACAGCTGCTTCTTCTTCTTCACAGCCCTGCCACCCCCCCCCCCCACAGCCCCGCACCCCCTTGCCACAGCTGCTTCTTCTTCTTCTTCACAGCCCCGCACCCCCCCCCCCACCACAGCTGCTTCTTCTTCACAGCCCCCCCCCCCCCCCCCCGCCACAGCCCCGCCCCCACTACCTTCCTTCTTCTTCTTCACAAATCCCTCTTTCTCTCTATATTCTCATCATTCTTTTCTTTTCATTTTCACCATTTTTTGGTTTCTTGATTTTGATTTTTGTTTTCTTTCAAAAATAAAGTTATGGAAGAAATATTGGGTTTGCTAATAATAATACTAATAATGGCCAACAATAACAACTAGAACAACCAATTTGGACGAATTTAAGTGTAAGTGGGACTAATTTGAGAAGGAGTTGGATGAAATTTGTTGGGGGAGATGATGGTGGTGGTTGTGGATGTGGGTTAAAGATGGTGGTTCTTGATTTTGATTTTGATTTTCTTTCAAAAATAAAGTTATGGAATAATAGTTATGGAAGAAATGGGTTTGCTAATAATAATGCTAATAATGGCTAACAATAACAATCAAAACAACTAATTTGGACGAATTTAAGTGTAAGTGGGACTAATTTGAGAAGGAGTTGGATGAAATTTGTTGGGGGATATGATGGTGGTGATTTTTTTTTTGGATTGATAATAATAATGATTTTTTTCCTGTGGTGGTGGCGGCGGAAGTGGAGGTGGTGGCGACAGCGGTGGCAGCAGCAGTGGCGGTAGCAGCGGCGTAGTGATTGTTAAAAGTAGGCTGAGGATGAGGAGAAAGAAGAAGAAAGAGAAAGAGAAAAAATAATAAAAGAAAAACAAAAAATGAAGTGTTGGTAATTTTGACATGGCAACGATGTGGCAATGACGTGGCATTGATGTGGCAATGACGTGGCACGAGTGTAATACACCTCTCATTGTGAGAGTGGTATTATTTTTTTAGGGTGGAAAATAATTGAAACGTAAGTTGTTAAGGGGGGTAAATAAATAGAAGTTAAGTTTAGTTTCCAAACTGAGTTTTCGTGCCAAGTTCAGGGGTTAAAACATGTCTTATTTAAGAGAAATAAAAAATAAAAAAATAACATATATATTCCTTGTATTTTATCTCTCCAGGAGATAAGTTGTGGTATTTGTTCATTCACTTCGAGGAACAAAACCTGATTATTTAAATGTGCTTGAAATACGACGCTCATCAATAGCTCGTTATTTTGCTCAAACACAAGAAGACATTGCTTTAGAGTATTTCTCAGATATTTTGCTAATTCTTTCTGCTTTAGGAGTAAAGTTTCAGAGTTTTACAACTTCGGGAGTAAAGTTTAAAGTTTTACTACTTCGGGAGTAGAGTTTAAATATTTACCACTTCTAAACCCTTTTTTTTTCTTTTTTCTTTTTTTAAGTTGCAAGCTCTAATCCAAGGGGACTTTGTACTTTCTTCAACCAAAAATCACAACCATTATACCGTTCCCCACATTCTTTTTTTTTTTTTTTACACTCTTATATGGTCCTCTCTTCTCACTTTCTCTCTCTACATTTACTATACGGTACTGTTTTGCAAATGTTCATATTCCCTTATAATTAACCTCTCTTTCTCTGTATTTTTGTGACTATCTATCTGTCTTCGTTATGCCTTAAGGCCTAACTTGACTAACTTTGAAACATAAAGTTAGGCTTTAAGGCAGTGGCGGAGCCAGGGATTTGATGAAGGGTGTGCAAATTTCCTTCTCACTTGTATTAAGGATGTGCAACATTAAATATATACTCATAATAGCTAACATTTTAACCTATGTACACCGCGTAATTTTCCGGCGAAGGGTGTGCACCTGACCACCCTTCGCCTAAGGTGGCTCCGCCCATGCTTTAAGGTCTAACTTAACTAACTTTGAAATTTAAAATTATGTCTTAAGGCCTAACTTAACTAACTTTGAAATCTAAAGTTTTGCTTAAGGCCTAACTTGACTAATATGGAATATAAAGATAGGTCTTAAGGACTAACTTGACTAACTATAAAATCTAAAGTTATGTCTTAAGACCTAACTTGACTAACTTTAGAATATAAAGATAGGTCTTAAGGCCTAACTTGACTAACTTTGGAATCTAAAGTTATGCCTGAAGGCCTAAATTAACTAACTATGGAATCTAAAGTTTTGCCTTAAGACCTAACTTGACTTACTTTGAATTATAAAGATAGGCCTTAAGGCCTTACTTGACTAACTTTGGAATCTAAAGTTATGTCTTAAGGCCTAACTTGACTAACTTTGGAACATAAAGTTAGGCCTTAAGTGAAAATACATAGTGTTCCTTTTTGACAATTTTTACCAATGAGCTAAAGACTAGTGGGACTTTATGTTATAATTAAGGTAGTCCGGTGAACTAGAGTTACAGTTCACAAACTTTATCTAATATTACTAATAGGTAAAATGTGACAATTGTTGAAAAACAATAACAGAGCATAATCAAGATGTCCAATTAGATCTTAAAAATACGGATAGCTAGTATATTGTACCACAACCACACGATTGAGAGGGAGCTTGTAATTGTTAGGATATACTATTAACCATGCGGTTTGATTATAGTATTATGTTTTATTCCTTTTGGAACAATTGCTTATTTATTTATTAGATTCAATAAATTATTTTTTAAATAGATCATTCGTTCATATGTGTGTCCTTTACTTATATAGTAGACGATTTGGTGTATGGAGTTTTAGCTCATGCGCAGAAGATTAAATTGTCAGTTCTTATAAGTTATAAAGTTAATGTTCACAATCAAAGATGAAACTGGGCAAAGTATCTTGATGATTGTAGCATAAGATTAAAATATAATCTATCTTGATTATGGGAATGGTTTTTGTTCCAACTTCTTATTCTAGTACATTTTGTATGTATTGAACGGACCAAGTAGAGATAAGTGTTTTTGTACTGAATATATAAAACAACCTCTCTAGCTCATTAAATGTACTTGTACTCTTAATCTTGATGTGATTGTTATGATCAGTGTGCTTCGTTCATTATTTTGATTTATTAAAAGGTACGACTCAACTGCGAGTTAATGTATTCCTGGTAAATTGGATAATGGCAAAGTGCATTTGTGAAATAACAATTAGTTGACAGAATTCATGTCTCGACCTTGAGATTGATGATACCCCTTTATGGATGCTTATAAGTTTTCATGTGAAAACCCTGCAGGTGGATTTTGTATCAGTCACATGAAATAAGTTAAGCGGAAGTATAAAGGATTAAATTAGTCGATGAATTAAATTTTCAGTAATTTAATTTATTTAATTGGTATCTGTAATCTTAACATGGGGAGTTAAATAAGTTTTAATGAATGATTTCGAAATTAAACAAAGGAGTGCAATTACAGTTTTCTAGTGGAATAAAATTGTAATTTATTAAAATCTGCGGTCCCTGCTGTGCCTGAATATTCTAGAACAAAGAAAATAAAAATAAAAATAATATTCTTGGTGGGTAAGGAAAGGGCTACACGTTTTTGGCTAGGGTTTACCCTAAAAACGTGTATATATAAAGAAATTCATTCAACCCTAAGTGATATTCATTCTTCAGCCGCAATACTTGCCACTCAAGTATTTTCGTTCATAGAAGTTCAGGATACACAGTAGAAGATCGTAGACCTGGAGAGTACGGACGCTATTGAAGACTTGTGTAACAGCTTCAAAAGGTTAGTGTTACAATCTCGAATTTGATTATGTTTATCTAGTTTACATGTAAGAATATGATCTTGGTTGTTTGCTTCCGCCGTGTATATATGCCTATTTTCGATCAGTAATATGCTGCAAGAGCAAGCATGGGAAAATAGAGAGAAGGGAGGGCATCAGAGGTATTGACTGGATGAATATAACTAGAACAGTCAATATAACCACCAATTCAAAGAGAGGAGTTAACTTCAAACCATTTATAAATAAGATTAGCTAGATCCCTATCAGGCGAAATGAAAAATTTACGAGTAACCCCACTTTCACTATGCGACAGAATACAATCATTTAAAATACCAGTTTTCATTCAGACACATCCTTCTTTGTGAAAGAATCCAAGCAGCAACCATCATAAGCAGAGAAAGAAAAGCATTACGATATAAATTAGACGTATTTAATTGCTTACAGATTCACCACTCAAATTCACGTAAGTTAGTGGCTTTGCAAGGAGAACTGGAATGTCATTGACAAAACCTGAGAATTGGTATATATCAACCAATTTTTAGATAAGAGTATAAACAAGATAAACAAATGAACATGAAGATGTACTTGAACACTTAAAAGGCAGAAATCAAAGTTTTAACTAAAAAGACCCTTCCCAAACATAGCTTTACAATGTACTGTCTCCATACGAATCCCTTGCGACTCTGCGAATGCATCAAGCATTTCAAAACCAACCCGGGAAAATGAGAACCAACATGGTAGAGTCATTTCTTTCTTTGGAATTTGTTCTTGGAGGCTATGAATAGAAGAGAGCTCTTCCACCATTGTTAAAATAAAAGGAGGATGACGTTGCAGAGGAAGAAAAGAAAAGGAGTTGAAGAATAAAGCTACGCTATTTGGGATGGAAGGGTATTTGCTTCACAAAAATTTTACTAAATGGAAACAAGGGCAGAAGTTAAATATTTTAAAAATGAAGGGTAAAAATTAAAGACCACTCCTTTTGAAGGGCACTCAGCTCAAGAACTTGAATATTTTAGTCGTCTCGAAAATATAAATAATTTAGATGCTTACTATAATATATGGAGAAAAGAAAAGTTCCGTGAAAAGGATACATTACCAGATAAGGTACCATTTGAATTGGGTGATTACAAAGGTGAAGTGTATGGAGGACTAAATGGCATGAAATGTGTGATCAAATTACGTTACTTACTCCAAGGATTGAGTGCATTATGGTTAAATGGATTAAACCTCCTGATAACTGGATAACGATTAATACAGATGACAGTAGAAACTCTTCTGGTGAAGCTGGCACGGGAGGTATATGTAGAGATTACGGGGGCAAAATGATTATGTCCTTTGTTGTTTCTTTTGGGTACAATTCTAGCAATATCGTTGAAGCAAAAGCAGAACTATATGGAATGGATTGGGATAAGAGGCATGGTTATAACAACATTATTCTAGAATGTGATTCTCAAATTGTGGTGGAAATGATCAAAGATAATATTAACATTCCTTGGAAGATGAAAGGTATTATAAATCACATTCAGGATATGATAAGGAACCTACAATGTGAGGTTCAACATTGCTATCGTGAAGCTAATCAAGTTGCGGATGCACTTGCTAAATGGAGTATTACAAATGGTGACTTGATGATCCTATCTAGTTCGAGATTACCCTCCACAACTGCTGGACCTTATCGTTTGGATCAGATCCAAATGGCCTCTCTAAGGCATAAAAAGAGGAAGAACACTTTTTGCGTAAGAGGATGAATTCCAGTTTTGCATTAGTCTCACTGGACTTACTGTATAGTTTTATTAGGGACTTTAAGATCCTCAGGCTTTGTAAGTGAGGTTGGGTCATTTAATGCCCCCTCTAACTATAATTTTGATGATATGCTAAGGTAATGCCACCATTCGGTAGAAAATTAAAAAAAAAAAAAAAGAAAAAAAAAAGAAGAGATTTCTCTTCCCAACACATCCTTGAAAAGGAGATGAGAAGAACAAATAAAATTACTCTTACGGGTAAACTTGTCCAATTTTATGTCATACAACAGTTGTCACAACAAACATGAAATTATTTGAAATTACAACAGGAGTATATATGTGTTACAACTTAAAAGCATAAATTTCTAGGGGAGATTTGTGAAGTTATAGGTGAAATCAATATTTAAAAATTGATGGGAAATAATAAATAACAGAGTCTCGTTCAGTTCACGTAAAGGGAAAAGGAAGAAAATTTTAGCATCATATTTTATCTCTTTAAAAATATTTAAATACCATATTCTCTTTGACAAGGGACGTTTAAGAATATAAATAAAGAAGTATTGGGAATATTGTGCTTTTTTTTTTTTTTTTTTGTTGCTGAAACGAAGGACTTGCTTGAATTAAAGAAAATTAAGAGTCAGTACAAAGTGGAGGAGGATCTTCACGATACAACCTCTAAAGTCATTGTTAAAAATACAGAAAGTAAATGAAGGAGGTATATTCCAAAATATTATTTGTCCCGCAGTTGTTATATTTTCAAGCCTTTGACAATTCATCGTCATCATAATATGGGGGGAAAAAAATACTAAAATTGTTTAAGTATTTATCAAATCAAAGTTTATGTAGTGGTAGCGAACATTTCTTTTTACACTAGTCGTAAGTGTACGTGCATTGCACATGTGTATCACGTAGGGGTGTCAAGTGGGCCGGGCCGGGCCGGGCCATTAAATGTGGGCCACAAGGGGCCGGGCCGTAAGTTAAGTGGGCCGGGCTGGGGGACGGGCTTGGAGAGGGAAAGGGTGTCCGGCCCACCTCGGATAGGGGCTACACGTCGAGCTAACCGGGCCCGTTAGTGGGCCGGGCCGGGTTTTAGTTAGTGGGCCGAGCCGGATTTTAATTATTTTAAAAAAAAATTCTAATGCTAAAATTTATTAAGTTTAATACTTTAAAATCTAGTTGTTGTCAACTTTATTTTAACCTTCAAGTTCCTTAAATTATACTTTGGCCCTATTTTCAAACTATAAATACCATTCATTCTTCTCCATATTATCTCACAATTCCCTACTCTCCTCTTTCTCTAAATTTCCTACTCATCTAAATGGGAACTAAATGGGAACAATGCACATGAGTTTTGATACTAAACCAAAGTTCTTAATTTAATTATCTCATCTGATCCTAAGTCCTAATGTCATGTGCAGATTGTCACGTCTCCATCATCGGTGGAGACATTTCAATATGCTAAAAAATATTTAATTATTATTATATATAAAATATTTGAAACTAATAAGATTATATTAATATATTATTATATATATAACTAATAGTTTATATTATTATATAGTATACTGTATAACCTATTGAAATATTTTTGAACTTGTGTAAGCCAACAGCAAGATAGTAACTTAAAAGGGGTATTTGATTTATTTCACGCATCAGCAATTTCAGAGGCTTGTCATTTCACTGATTTTGTCAGCCTATTATAATGTCTTGTTGCTTTTGGGCACTGATCAATGTTTGTACCTCCTTGCAGAAATTTATCTTGGAGTTGCTACTTGTGTAGGATTAGTTTTACACAATTACATTTATAGTTCTATTTTGACTGCGTACAGATTATTATTCTTGTAAATAAAATTATAAATAAAATTATAACACAAATTTGAAAAGAAATTCAAAGGCTCAGTGAGCCTTTAGTTTTATTAATCGATAATTGCAAAGTCGAATTTAAACTTTAAAGCTTACAAACTTACAACTACTTTTCTTTGATTTCGTAAACTTAAACTAGAAAAAGAAAATTCAATTTGACAACTCTTCAAATTTAAATCTACATATTTTCCACCATTTTATTCAATTCTTCCATATTAACATTACGAGGAATTGGCTCAAAATTTTCATAATCGACATCTCCATACATTGGAGATGTTTGTACCGATGGATCTTCAAGCGACATTATATCTTCAAGTTGCTGGTCTTCTCTTGGATCTTGTTCTCTTCCTTGATTTCTTCGCTCTGATCTAATCCAATCTCTGAAACATACTAGAACATTCATTGCGTTGCTGCCCAATGAGTGTCGGTTATCTCCGAGCTGCTGCCTTCCTTGGCTAAATGCACTTTCTGATGCAACAGTTGACATTGGAACATTTAGCACATCTCTAGCCATTGTTGAAAGAACGGGAAATTGTCTTCTGTTGTTCCTCCACCAATCCAGTGCATTAACTCCATCTTCGAAAGGCTCCAATGGCTGTCTCAAAAAAAATTGAAGCTCATCAAAGTTTGTATGACCTTGTTGAGGTGCTATTTGAGACCAAATAGATAATCTAGGAACACCCATGATAGGCACACTTTGTGCCTGTCTTTTAGAAGATGAAGTTTCGTTAGAAAGACCGCTTGGGATAGAAGTCGGTGGTGTAGCATTATCAAGTAATGTAGAATAATGGTTATATAATTGTTGTGCGTAATCATTTGCATCACACATAGCCTTAAGAAGGGATGGTTCCTCAGTAGTTTTAATATCTAAAGAAGTATATATGATACGGGTCAATTCTGACATATTAATATATTTAATACACGGATTTAATATAGCACCAACTAAGTAAATAGGAGGAATAGGAAAGAAATACTTTTTGAATTTAATTATCATTGCAGTAACAGCCTCTGTGTAACCTTCTTTAAACTTATATTCTTTAAGCAAATAAGAGATATCAGCTAAATAAGCTAAAATGTTACAAACAGTAGGATAATAAGCACCCGAAAATTCCAGAGTAGCAAAATAATTTTTTTCTAAAAAATGTACAACATGCTTAATTTTGATCCAATCAAAATCACTTAACATTAACTCGGGATATCCGGTAGCAAATTGGTTAAAAGTTGCAGTTATAGGAACTTTATATTCAACACAAGTTTTTTAGAAATCATAAGTAGAATTCCACCTAGTGTCTATTTCTTCAGGCATAAATCTTGGTCTAAGATTATTTTGCCTGCATTTATTTTTAAATTCAGCAAGTCGCTTCCTATTATGATTTCCTTGAATAAAACCAACTGCGTGTCTAATTTTCTCAATCACAGGCTCAAAGAAAGAAAGACCATCTTGAACAATTAAATTGTAAATATGACAAGCACACCGGACATGAAATATTTCAGGTAAAGGTGGAGACAACTCAGATTTTAAACTGTCGATAGCAGATGTGTTGTTAGAAGCATTATCAAAGGCCATACATAAAACTTTGCTTGTAAGACCATAATATTTTGCAATGACAGTGACAGTATCAGATATGAATTGTGCAGTATGTCTACGGTCTTCGTCATATTGAAAAGCTAAAATACGTTTTTGCATATTAAAATTATCGTCTATCCAATGACAAGTAACTGTTAAATAATCATTTCTATTAACAGCACGACCAAGATCCGAGGTGAGAGAAACTCTACAAGGGAGATATGTCAATAAATAACGTAGATAAAACAAATATTGTCCATGAAGTCTAAAAATATCAGATCTACAAGTAGTTCTAGGAATACCGCTAAACATAGGATTATAATATTTTTGTATATAATGAATAAAAGCATCAGAAGAAGCAAAGGTGAAAGGCAAACAACCCACAGCTATCATTTTCGCTAATTCTTCACGGTCCTTCATTTTATTATATGATCCACTTAATTTACCGGTCTTTAGGTTTAGTCTTGTTTGGGTTAATCCCCCGGTGGCACCCTGAGCTTCTGCTATCTCTTCTTTCCAATTTGGGTGATTGTTATCTAAATGTCTAGTCAATTGACCCGTCCCCCTTTACTACCCCCGGTGCTATGCTTATAAGGTGTCTCACAAATTTTACATGCAACATAACCCGGATTATTTTCTAATCGGGCAAAATAATTCCACACTAAGCTAGTTTTTTTCCGGGCGCTAGTTTTTTTTTTGGGCTCCTTCAGGCAGTGGAGGACGACCCTGAGCATGAGTTCGAGATTGAGCAATATCATTAGCAGGACTAGTGGGTGTATTATTGTCATTATCATCATCGTCTACTTGTATCTCAACTTCATTCTCATCTTCTATACCGTACGTTTCTTGTAATTCTATATAATTCATATCATGTGCACCCACACCTATGTCGCCTATTTCACTAGGTGGTGCTTGCGGAACACGAATATAATTTCTAGCGCTAGTACTACCCCTACCACTACCACTACCGGATTTTTTCTTACCGCTACTACTACCACCGGGACATAAAGCTTTACCGAGACTTTTTAGTTGATCCATTATGCAAATTAAAATAACGAAAATTAAAATTAAAATGCAAGAATTAAAGTACTAAATAAAAGTAAGAGATGGAACGAAGGTACCAAATTCTCGGAGATAACGAAATAACAACGTGATCGTAAATTGATAAATTGAATACTTGAAGCCTTCCGCTTGATCTTGTAAATTGCAAGTTTGCAAAAACAATTAAAATAGAATACTAAAATTATAGAAATTGCTGAAAATTAAGAGGGAAAGTGAGATAAAATGAGAGGATTGTGGTAAAAAATGATGAAATGTATAAGGTATTTATAGGTGAAAAATGGGTTAAACTGTAATTTTTTAAACTTAAAGGTGAGGGGCCTTTTTTGGGCCACCGGCTAAATTGCCGAAAATAACCGTTGGCAACGGTTACTACTTACTAGTGCCCACTTTATGTCTTTATTAATTTTATGGGGCTCACCTGCCCATTAATTATAAAAAAAAAAAAAAAGGAAGAGCTAACTATTGTTGACTTTTCAACCGTTGGAAAAGGACAAAAGGTCCCTGCCCAGTGCCCACTTTAATTCTTTGGGGCTCTGATCATTAATTTTTTTTATTTTTTATTTTTTGAAGAGAGCTAATTAGTTTTCATTTAGTAGCAATTAAATATTAACGAATCCGATTCCTCTTCATTTTTATTGTCTCCATTTTTCTCAAGTTCTTACTTGAATAAGAGACACATTACATGAGTTAAAATTAATGGTTAAGTTTTAATTAACTAAAGTAAGATTCTAACTATGGTTTGAATAATTAATAAATATTTCATATATTTGCTTCCAAAATTTTAAGAACCCCACAATTATAGCTACAACTATTTTATTGGGATACAATGTTTTTAAAATACTTATTATTAGTAATAAATGTAATACTTATATTTTTTTTTTTAATTTGAAGTGGGCCGGGCTGGGCCGGGCCGGTGCCCCGGTGGGCCATCACCCGGGCTGATGGTGGGCCGGGCTGGTGGGCTGTCCACCTTGTCCGGCCCAGCCCCCTAATAAAACCCACCTAGCCCAGCCCCTTACACCTATTAGTGGGCTTGGGCCGGGCCGGTGGTGGGCCGGGTTCGGGCTGGCCCGGCCCACTTGACACCCTATCACGTCAATAAATAAATATGTTTTTCATATTTCTAACTATCACGTCAATAAATAAATAATTTATATAAGAAAAATATGTTTTTCATAATACAATATATCTAAATGATGAAAGTGAATGTTATTACAAGGACATAATAGATGAATTCAATATTTACTGAACATCCAAACTATGAATTTAGTTAACTTAACTATATATTATTTGTAATTACAGATAGTTTAGTATATGAGATACACATATATTATGTTATTGTATCTCACGTAATATTTCTTTATGATGTTGTTCTTAATGTATGTTACGTTGTCTTATCTTATTTTAGTTGCTCTGTCATGATCTAAACTTTTATTTGACATGATTTTAGACAATGGGGTAAGATACATTAGGTAACTTTGAATCTAAATTCACCACAAAAAAGATCCAACTTATAACACACACTCTCTCTCTTCTCATTCTAGAAATACATATAGGTTCTGATATGTCAAGATTCTAAAATAAATACTTTGTAAAAATAAATTAAATTAAAGCACTTAACTTTTTCAAGTACAAGTATTACAAAAGTGATTGATATTTACAGACATTTTGTCATAAGATGATGAAATCTATTCTTTATAACTTGCGTCCATAAGTCAAACAAACACTAATATAGGTTAGGTTAATGTAAAGAACTCAATCACCGTTTCCTATTCAAATCGTCACTTCTTTAGATAAAAAGGTTTTCATTGAGAACAAGAATTCTTCAATCACTTTCGTAACAAAGTTTTTGGGTAAGCTGTACGTTGGTTGACTTCAATATCCTAAATATTAGTTTTACGGCAGTTTTTCTTTTACAAAAATAACAGCAGATTTTTATTGCAGTTTTTATTTTAAAAGGAAATATACATTATTAGTGTTTATGTATATTACTTTTTTTATTTTGAAATGATTCATATATATTATAAAGATAATTAAATAATAATTTGAGAAAAATGACAATTTTGTCTATTATAGAATCTTTTAATAAAGGGCAAAAAGTACAATCAATTCAAAATATCCGCAAATGTTGAAACTTCAATTTTCCTTACCTCATATTTTTCTTGTTTCTTAGAATTTGTGTTGTATGTTACTTTAGTTAAAAAAAAAAAAACTTTCTAAATTGATTTGGTTTTCACCAAAAACCGATTCATGCATGAACACCCTACTCTAAGCTATTAAATCTTTTACTAATTCTAGGGTGATGCCCATCAAAATTGGTTTTCTTAGGCCCGAAGAGTACTCGGCATAAGCCCCTTCACAAAACACTAACAAACCTCCATCCATTACAAGATTATATTCAGACAGTTTATTGTTAAAACTACAGCTTCCAATCTTCTTCTTTTTTTTGGGGTGCAAAAGTATAGCTCCCAATCGAGAACACAAAATACCTTATTCGTTGAGAAAATATTCAATCCTTGTCAAATCCTAAAAATTAGGCGTTCGTGTATCTTTCAAATAAGGAAATATATAATAGTCAAAATTTAATTAATTTCAGACTTTTAAATATTAGGAAAATAATAAAATAACTATTTTTAACTATTAGAAAAGGAATTAAATTACAAATTTGTCTAGTGAGAACTCTACTTTAAAGGCAAAATTTATTTAAACAAAGAAAAAAAAATAGGAAAGAGATAAACCTTGTCTTTTCAGAAAATAGCAATTGACTACTACCTTGGTCTACTTCATTCGTCGGCTACATACTTCTTTCGTCCAGTTTTTTGATTTAAAATTTTAACTGAAAGAAAAAACATGAGAATTTTTTTTTTTTAAAAAAACGATGACCCATTGTGTCAAACCATGCACTTACACGATCAGAGCAATTGATATGGACAATCGTATGATTATCAAAGAGAAAGCTTAATGATTATCAACTCAATAACACAAAGAGACAATAAAAAACACGAGAAATTATTATTTAAAAAAAAAAAAGAAGAAGTAGAGAGAACCCATTGCCAATTGTTGATTTTTAGCCATGCACTTACACGATTAGAGCAATTGATATAGACAAATCATAGAGAAAATTTAACGATTATCAACTCAATAACACAAAAAGACAAGAAAAATGTAGAATAATATAAAACAACATGATTTAAAAGATAATAATTTCGAACATCACTTGCAGCAATTGGCTAATGGCTATAGCAATCTGTCTGTTTTCGACGTAGGAGAACTTCCTAACAACCCTTTTTTTTTTTGGTCAAACACTTCCTAATAACCTTGCTTGCTACAGAAGCCGTGTGTGTGTGTGTGTGTGTGTTTTTTTTTTTTAAATAAGAAAAGAAAATTCTCCAAAATATTACTTAAATAGAATTGTAGGAATCCTTTCTTATATAAGGTAAAAAATTCTAATTTGATTTAGAATCTTAAATATTTAAGAATTCTTACATAGTAGTTCAAATAAGGTAAAAATTATTGTGCAAAATTTTATTTGATTCCTATGTTATAAATATTATAAAATAAACAACTCTTACGTAATACATATTTAAGTGAGTTTATTCAAGTAAAATTAAATATGAAAATCAAAGTATGCAAACGTGCAATTTGTCCTTAACCCTAAAAGAAAGGCTAAATGTAGAGAATTCCTACATAGTAGTCCAAATAAGGTAAAAATTAATGTGCAAAATTTTATTTGATTCCTATGTTATAAAATATTATAAAATAAGAAACTCTTACGTAATACATATTTAAGTGGGTTTATTCAAGTAAAATTAAATACGAAAATCAAAGTATGCAAACGTGCAATTTGTCCTTAACCAGTTAACCCTAAAAGAAAGGCTAATAGCCTATTTGGCCAAACTTCTAAAATCTGTTTATTTTGAAAAGTACTTTTTTTAGAAGTGCTTTTCAAAAAAATACTTTTGGTGAGAAGCAGTTTGTGTTTGACCCAATCAATCTAAAAAGCACACTACAAGAAAAAATATAACTGGTAACAAAAATTTTTTTGTTGCCATAGATTGATTATCGTTGCAAAAAGTATTTTTGACAACAAAAAAAAATATTTTGTTGCATGAACTTTTCCCAACGGCTGTTATTGCAATAACGTGCAACAACTTTTTTTTTGTTGCCAAAAATACTTTTTGCAACAATAATCAATACTATGACAACAAAATTAATTTTTTTGGCAACAAAAAAATCATTTGCCAACAATAAAACTAATAAGTTGTTGCCAAATATAAAAAAATTTGTTGCGATTTCTATAATTTCTTGTAGTGGAACTTTTGTATAATAATTTGTGTTTGGCCAAGATTTTCAAAAAGTACTTTTAAACATCAAATTACGAATAAGGACATGAATAGATTTACTTAATAATAATAGTACTATTAAGTTGATAAATACATTAAATATTTATGGGAAAATACATAACCCCCCCCCCCCCCCAATGTATAGCCAGATTAATTATGACGCACCCAACCTTTGCGGGCGACCTATTACCCCCCCCCCCAGTCTTAATTTTTCAGTATTTTAGTACCATTTTCGACTAACGTGGCAAAAAAAAAAAATTATGGCGAGTGAAAGCAGTAAAAATATTTTTTATATTTTAATAAAAATTAATTTTTAAAAATTTATTTATATTTTATCCGCTCACCCGCCCCACCCTCCCTCTCTTCCACATTTCAATTGTTAAATGCAATTTATTTTTCTTTTTCTACTTCTTTCTCCTTTTTCTCTTTCTTCTTCTTTCTCCTCAACCACCACCGCCGCCGCATCGCAGCAGCAGCAGCAACACCACCGGAGCAGCAGCAACAGGAGCAACAACAACAACAACACCAATATGAAAATGGGTCTGACCCATTAAAACATAATGTCATTTCGGTGGAGGAGATATTTTGGTGTTTGATTTGCCTTCAAATGAATGTGTGTGTTAATGGAGGAAGAAAATGGGTTGAATGTGTGTGTGTTAATGGAGGAAGAAAATGGGTTGAATGTGTGTGTGTTAATGGAGGAAGAAAATGGGTTTTAATGGAGAAAGAAAATGGGTTGAATGTTTCTTGAAAATAAGCTCTCTATGATTGATGATTAAATTGAATGTGTGTGTTAATGGAGGAAGAAAATGGGTTGAATGTGTGTGTGTTAATGGAGGAAGAAAATGGGTTGAATGTGTGTTGTTAATGGAGGAAGAAAATGGGTTGAATGTGTGTGTGTGTTAATGGAGGAAGAAAATGGGTTGAATGTATGTGTGCTAATGGAGGAAGAAAATGGGTTGATGGATTTCTTGAAATGAAGTAGAAGAAGAAGGGTTTAGTGATGAAGAAGAAGAGTTTAGTGATGAAGAAGACAAAATTAATGGTTTAATAGTTAATTAGAGGTTAATTAGTGTAAATATAATTAATAAAAGAAAAATCAAATGAAAAAAAAGGAAAAGTGGCAGTGACGTGGCAGCAGCGTGGCACCAATGTGGCGGAGAGTGTGCAACACTCTCCACTGTGCAACTGGGCTTCAATTTTTTTTTGCCACGTCAGTCAAAAAATGGTACAAAAATACAGAAAAATTAAGACTGGAGGGGGTAATAGGTCGCCCGCAAAGGTTGGATGCGTCATAATTAATCTGGCTATACGTTGGGGGGGGGGGGGGTGGGTTTGTATTTTCCCAATATTT
This sequence comes from Lycium barbarum, assembly GCF_019175385.1. Taxonomy (NCBI): domain Eukaryota; kingdom Viridiplantae; phylum Streptophyta; class Magnoliopsida; order Solanales; family Solanaceae; genus Lycium; species Lycium barbarum. Next base: position 24,730,990 of record NC_083346.1, on the reverse strand, counting down.
ATTATGAAAGAATATGATTAAACTTGGTAATATAATGGCTCAGGCTTTTCTCAACGGTAACTTTCAATCTGTAAAATTTAATTCAAACAAGACTTATCATATGATGTAACTAGTAGTCTATCCACTTTTTTTTTTTTTTTTTTGATTGTTGTGGTGGTTTAGATTATTACTTGTGGTACTAAATTATTAGAAATGAAAATCTTCGGTTGTGTTTCTATTCCACCTCCTTTAGCTACAATCAGCGTCATGCTCAAATTACCAAGTCCGCAACAATCTACAATCCAATTCTGAATGTATGGTCGATAATACAAATAAATCTAAATAACAATAATAACGCGAGCAGAACAAATTGCTAAAGATCACTAGTATGTCATTATCATGTAAACAAATTACTCAGTACATGTCACACCCCCTTTTTTTTATAATAAAAATAAAAATAAATTATATTATATTATAGCTCACTTTTATATTTATAGAAGGGGTTTTCCAATTAAAGTGACATTTTGAGAAGGGATTATTTATTTATTGCAGAGTCGCCACTTGGAATTGAGTTTTGGTGTTCCAAGTCACCTTATTGAATCCCTAATTAAAAGGAAAGTTGACTCTTTATTTATTGGTCTGCGAAACAAAAGATCGAGTAAGGAATTCTGTTAACCGGGGAGAAGGTATTAGGCATTCCCCAAGTCCCGTGGTTCTAGCACGGTCGCTTTATCGATTTATATCTGGCTAAAATAAATTCTTGGATAAAATGTATTTATTAGCTATGCCGATGATTCGCTTAAATATTATTGACCTTTTACTAGTCTTGACTAAGACGCGTAGTTGCAAGCTCAACCTCGACATACACCAGCTAGACGCGTAAACACGACCTTAACTTGTGTATCGCACCTAGGATTTTTAACCTACTTGCCTTGCTTAAACCATGATGATTAATTGGTCCCTTTTCCACTCATATTATATCGAAGAAAACCAGCAAATTTTTTAGATATATTTTAAAACCAACAGATCGCACTAAATTGGAAGAAAATCGCGGATACAGTCACATAAACAAACTACCAATTACAACAGAGAAAGGGAAGAATGGATATATAAATTATATTATATAAATTAATATATTATGATTTATTTTTTATGATATAAATATAGTACCAGTAATATTCTTAATGTACGCATGGTTCTGATTATCTAATGTATAGACAAAAACATATATTTTAATCTTGACATCAATTAAGAAAGATGTTACCACAGTGAATAAGATATCATTGATGGGAAATAAAATATAATCAAAGAAGGATAATCAGTAGTTAGTTCATATATTCGACAGAAGAATAAAACTAATAATAAAATAAACATTGTTAACTTTGATTGCATAGAAATAATGATTCCCCATAAAAAAAAAAAAAAACATTCAAACAAAATATCCAGATTCAAAATTCATAACCAAAGAAAATTTAACTAAATGAAAATTCTTTAGGCTAAAAATATACTAAGTATTATCCCATTGGCAGATTAATTGAAAGGATGGAAATAAATTGAGATTATATGGGCAGTCAAACAAAATAGATTTAAACTTCTAGTTAGGATACCATACAAATTTTGGGTTCACCTCTATCTCTTGATTTTAATTACCTTTAAAGCTAATTATGCCAATATTAGCGTACGATACTACTATTCCATTCTATTCTTGCTAACAGTGGACGGTTGCTAAAGTATACACATATGATGAGTTCATTTATCCTTCGGGCTTAATAAACAGAAACGATAATTAAAAAGCGATATCCATTTTGTTCATCCTGCAAAAGAACTCGACCAAACTTGAGTCTAACAACTTACAAATTTTACTGGTTTAACCATTTCTTTCAATGTTAAATGTGAGCCTAAATGTGAACTAAATTAAACAACAAAAAAAATGATAATATAAGTATTCATGTCATGATATTCTAGTTTTCATATTATCTTAGCACATGAAACTTTAAACAAGGAAGCCAACATTTAAAATCCATTTAGAATGATGATCAAAATCTTTTGCAACTAAAAAACGCACTGAACGCCCCAAAGCTAAAGAAAATACTTACCCCCATTTTTAGAAAAGAAACTAAATAAAATCATGGAATTTGCATGCCAACTTTCAAACACATTTTCTTAAATATTCAAAGCTTTGTTACATGGTTATATGCAAACTAACATATAAAAATCTATGAGACCAGAGTAAAGACCATAACAGATATTACAACAATCAAGTTCTCAAGGAAGGAGACAGAAAACCGAAATAACTTAAACAAAGTTAGAAATAGAAAGAAAGAAGAAAGACCACTAAAACTAATCCATCATGTTCATAATATCACCAAAACTTCAATAGGCATGCACAATCTTCAACAAAAGCATCAACGGATTTTAAACGGAGCCAAAACGGATCTTCTTCATGTATTATATATTGAAAAAAAGAACACCAAATAACTACTAGAAAGATTCGGGTGTTACCTTTGCGTAAATATCTCGCTGAAAAATAATAATATGAAGATACAATATTCTCCCGATTTCCCAGTTAATAATGACTAACTTCAAGTCCGCGAACTCAAAACCGCGAAACGGAAACCTCGAACTCCAACTTAATTTTCAAACAAAAAAAAACCTTTTCAAATACTGGTATTCTTTATCTCTCGGTATTTTTTGCTCTCTTTGCTTACTGTTTTTACTGCTTCTCCGATGTGTATGTTTTTTTTTTTTTTTCTACTCTCTTTCTTTCTTTTTTCTTCTGTTTCTCATGTTTTCTTTCTTTCTCCTCCTCTTTCTGTTCCCTTTTTCTTTTCTACTGTTTTTGTTGTTCTTTTCCCCTTTTATCTATGTGTTGTGTTATGTCGTGTGTGTGTGCTGTGTATCGTGTGTGCGTGTGTTGTGTGTCGTGTGTGCATGTGTTTTAAAAAAAAATGGGACGTGAGGGAGTGGTGAGTTGGGAAGTTTTACCTGCCCTTTTTTTTTAAAAAAAAAAATAATTTTTCCCTCTTTTCTTTTTTAACAAAAATAAAAGTATACAAAATATGAAATTAGCTAATCATTTATAGACCAATGAAATATAGCAAAAATTAAATAGCTAATTCATAGTCAAGGAATAGTAAAATCACTAGCTTATTTATTAAACCCAAATTAGAAGGAAAAAATATTTATATATATATATATATATATATATATATATATATATATATATATATATATTTTTTTTTTTTTTCAAATTTATTTTCTCTTAAATAAAAATGAAAACAAGATTTATTTTAAAATGCGACTCTATTTTTAAAGTTCTCAATTTTTAAAATAAAACTAACTAAAATTGACATAAAAATCAAGATGTCTAATCTAGACCTAAAAAAAATATTTAAAAACTAAATAGGGTGTAAAACTTATGTTCGGTCAAAAATTAGGTGTTTACAGTACATTGTTGCCAAAAAATCATACCTTGTGAAAAATAAGGTCGATCACGTTGAAGGCTTGCTTGAAGGGGTTATTGCCGTAGTAGAAGAAGTTTTTAAGGAATAGGCTGTAGAACACGTATTTATTACTAGGTAAAGTAAATAGGGTTATTATGGTATATAACTTATTTTACTAAGGGTATTATTGTCAAGAAGAAAATTAAAAACTGCTTCTGCTTTTGGGAAAAAGCTATTTTTTAGCTTCTGAAAAACTGCTTCTGCTACTCCCCAAAAGTACTTATTTTTCTCCAAAATATAGGCCAAACACCTCACCTTTTTTTAAATAAGCACTTATTGAAAAAAATAAGTACTTTTAGGGAGAAATAAGCTTGGCCAAACATGCTATAAACATAGAGAAGTCTGATTCCTAAAAGAACGGCTAAATATTTGGAAATATATTTAATTACCTAGAAAGTTTTATACGTAATGACGTTAGGATTTAATAATCAAAATTTAGTTGGTTTTGAATTCCTAAATATTAAGGAATAATTAATTATCTATTTCTAAATAATATTAGGGAAATTATTAATTTACAGTTTTGTCTATTGTAGAGTCTTTTAATGAAGGACAAAAAGTTCAATAAAAATTTCTAAGGCCCTTCGTGCTTTTAATATAGTACTAATTTTAGCATACGTGTGTTGCACGTGCCAATAAATTACAAAAGAAATAAATTATTTAATATAGCGATAAACGTTAAAATAGTTGCAACATTCATTTACGTGACGAAATAATGTTATTACATTGACTTAGTTGTTGAATTATGTTCGGCAAAAATAATTTCTTGACTTCATAAAATGATTTTGACTTCCAAAAGAATACTTCGTTAACTACTCGTTTAACTTTTACTGTGACACTAACTGTCCCAGTGGTTGAAGTATATTAGTATTACAGTTGATTTTAATAGAAGTTTCGTGTCATGACTCATGAATGATGAATCTAAAGATCTTAGCTTAGCCTGATTCAGATAAATCTTTTTCGGGAAGTCTTAGCAAAAGTTAGCTTAACTATTGCTCGAAATGAAATACTTAGCAATATAATCAACAAATAACCAATAAAATATTTATTTATTTAATTCGAAATTCACGAGGATAACATTCATTAAACATCTTGTATTTACCCTACCCACATCATTCATAAGATTTGAAAAGGTGTAGCCGGTCAACAATGAAAGATCTACAAGATAATTAAAGACTCATTATTCAACAAATCAATCAATCTTATTAAAATTTGACAAAGCAAAGAAATCAAAAAAAATAAAATGAAATTCTTCAACTATTCTTTCTTTACTCCTTTCCGCGTCGGGGTTGATAATTGGATAGAGTCTCCAACAATAAATTCGAAAAAACCTACAAAAATCGAACTAATAAAAATCGAATTAATTTGTTTGATTAGGTTCTTGTATTCAAATGAAAGATCTACAAGATAATTAAAGATTCATTATCCAGCAAATCAATTAATCTTATTAAAATTCGACAAAGAAAAGCAATCGACAAAAATAGAATAAAAATCGAAAAAACCTACAAAGATCAAACTAATAAAAACGAATTAATTTGTTTGATTAGGTTTTTTTTTTTTTTAAATAACTGTTTAAGTAGTTTAATTTCTTTTTAATAAAAAATTGATCCAAACTGAATGATGAATACCCCTGACCCTAATGCTTCGGGTTTAACAGGAAGTCCAAGTGCTAACATCAATTTTCAATTGAGGCTCCGTAATACATACAAATACCATCTATAAACTTACATGCTTAATTCATTGAGCTAACAATTTTGGCGGAATTTTCTTAAAATAATTGACATTATGCAAAAGTAAATTAGTACCAGATTGCAACTAAAAGTCTGAAAACCTAATTCATCTTCGCATTCTGCAAACTTTAGAAGGTTAAAAGAAGTGAATAAATTTTTTATATCAGAATTCACATGATATTGTTGGGATATATACTATTAACCATGTGTTTGGATATAGTATTTATTATAGAACAATTATTTATTCATTGTTTAATAAAGAATTAAATAGATCATGTACCAGTATGTGTGTCCTTTACTTATATAGTAGATGATTTAGTGTATAGAGTTTAGCTTATACACGGAAGATTAAATCGTCGGTTCTTATAAGTATAAAATTTATGTTCATAATCTAAGATGAAAATTGGACAAAGCCATCGGTATGATTGTAGCCCAAGATTAATCTAATGTATCTTCATTATGGGAACGGTATAGTTTCGTCTTCTTGTGCTAATACATTTTGTATGTATTGAACGGACCAAGTAGAGATAAGTGTTTTTGTACTGAATATATAAAACAAATTCTCTAGTTCATTAAATGTACTTATACTCTTAATCTTGATATAATTATTATGATCAATGTGATTTGTTCATTATTTTGATTTACTAAAAGGTACGACTCAATTGCGGGTCTATGTATTCCTGGTGAATTGAATAATGGCAAATTACATTTGTCAAAATAATAATTAGTTGATAGAATCCATGTCTTGACTTTGAGATTGATGATACCCCTTTATGGATGTTTATAAGTCTCATGTGAAAACCCTGCAGGTGGATTTTGTATCCGTCACATGATGTAAGTTAAGCAGAAATATAAAGGATTCAATTAGTCAATGAATTAAATTGTCAGTAATTTAATTTAATTGATTGGTAACTGTAATCTTAACATGGGGAGTTAAATAAGTTTTAATGTATGATTTTGAAATTGAACTGAGGAGTGCAGTTACGATTTTTTAGTGGAATAATTCGTAATTTATTATGGTATGATTAATTCAGATTTCTTGAATTAATTCCATAATAGGAAGCTTCGATAATTAAATTCTGTGGTCCCTGCTGTGCCCGAATAATAAAGAATTATATGGAATATTATTTCTAGGTGGAAAATAAAGACCCAATAGGTTTTGGAAAAGGGGAAAACCCTAAAACCTGTAGTTATAAAATAAGGGTCTTATTCCATAAGAAGGCGAAGGGTTTTACAGGTGTCTACTCTTTTTCCATAGAAATTCGCCCACACGAATTTCACAAATTCTGGTATTATTCGGGTTACACAGCAGAAGACTGTGGAACTGAAGGATGACGATCAACTGGATGGTGTGTGCTCGTGGTTGAAGATTCGATTCTTGGTCGCGGTCACGCTTCAAGAGATAAGTATCAATTTTATATTTGATTAATATCTTGATTATGTGTTGTCTATATTACATGCAAGTTTGATCCTGACTATTTGCTTCCGCTGCGTATGCATGTATTCCATCATCAAGAGCCTGCTTGCATCTAAATAGATAACATGGATGATATACGTATATATGTGCGATGATACCCTTGACTCTTCTGTCATGGTTGGTGCATATTGTAGCCGTATAATTATTGATTATTCGACTGTGTCTATTAGTTTGATTACTCTATTAAGTTTGATCGCTTAAATCTGGAAATTGTTTGATTCCTATACAAAGTAGTTGTGTAGATGAAAGGTGTCAAGTCCCTTTTGATTGCTTGTAAACTGGTTTTTGGCAGCAAGGAAACAAAGTGGTCTCACATGGCTGCTAGTTGTTTCTGGGTACGGCTGCGACGCGGTATTATTGTGTTTCAAATAGGTTTACATGACTTTCTTGGAAGTGGGCCATTTAACAATTTCAAATTAAGTTGAAAGATTGCAAAACTTTTAACAGTGGCGGCTAAGTCTTTTTTTTTTTTTTTTTTTTTTGCTTGAGACTTGGCTTTACGTGATCAAAGGGGTGGCGGCAGTGATTAACTTTTCTCTCATGTAGTTGGAATTTGTTTTTCTTTTTCTTATCAAAAGAATTCTCAATTGTAGATCAGATTGGCTACTCCATGTATTCGTACAACCCATGTGAAAATGCCGTGTAAGGTGTTTAATTGAAGTTGATCTAATTTTATTTGAAAAGATTGAACTACATGGGCATTGTTTAATTATATGGGCATTATTTTTATTTTATCACAGTAGATTATAATGTATAATTAAGAATTTAATGATTAATAAATAGTGTTGTTAAAATGGTCTATTTATTTGGAATCATTGAAAATTCTTGAAGTTTCATACACGTGATGTGAGATTATATCAATACATGGATTGAGATTTTTTTTATTAATAAATAGGATCCATTTATATGGTTTATTTATTTGAGTCATTGAAACCTTCTCAATGTATTGTGAAAATTATTCTTGAATAAGTGTATACTAGTTGTGGTTTTTATCTACTGATAAAAAATTTATCTTTTGTTACTAGTAGAGCTTAATTAATTCATGAGAAGAGATATTGAAGATTTCACTCAAAAGGGAGAAACGTAACATCTTGATTTTCACGTATATTAATTGTGAGGACAATTTGTTGTAATTAGGTATTGTGTGTCTTACCCAGAAGAAGGGACAGAATATATGCCTTGAGCTCGTGGGATAATTATAAAAGGAGAATAGAAACCTAAATTAGATTATTTAATCCTTAGCTATGCCTAAAATGGTTATTTTGACGAATTTGGTTAGTTGCGGAGATCAAGAATTTTATGACCTCTTATTGACCTGAAATTTGGTGTGTTCATTGGAAACGCCCAGTAAGAAATAATCTTTGAGGCTGTTTAGATGGGTTTTATGTTGTTCTTTCGGATTAAAACGAGTATGAAAAACTACTCTTTATGTCAGTTTTATTTATGTTAAATCTAGAACATGAATACACATGATGATTTAATATGAATTGATATATGATAAGAATGTAGGTCATATTGTTTAATTCTTAAATATGCTTAAATTGTTTTGAATCTGATTTTGGTTATAGCTTTGGAGATGAATTATTTTGCGGACTCCAATTAACCTGAAATTTAATAGATTCATCGGAAATGACCCATTAAACAATATTCATTGTCATGATTTGGGATTGTTTAAATGGTGTTTTAGGTATTTTTTTTCTATTTCTTGAAAATTATTTTAAGGAAAAATAACTCGGTTATGATCTAATGGTGATAGAGATTCTTCCTTATGTTTTTCATGTCTAAATACTAGTGAGATAATAAATTTATGTGTTGACTTTAGGTCTTCCTCTCCATCGGATGGATTAATTATGGATCGTCACTAGGTATAATCACTAGTTATTGATAACTTGTATTAACTCCCCATCTGAGTTACATGTTGGGTCAATGGAACTAGAGATAATGATAATGATATTCACTTGGCTTAAATTAGCAGCATACTCTTCGTTTGAGTTAGCTCTGGTTTTAAATTTATGGAGTGAATATCTTGCATCACATGTATATGTTGCATGAATTGTTCTCATATATTGAAATTTGTTGTTCAAGATGCATGGATATCTATGTGGTGTGTTTTGAATTTTATATTCAATGATTACGTAAACATGCTAATTTCGAGAAAGCAACACGAAAATTATGTAAACATATTTTAAAATTTGTTTGTTGTTCTTGATTCATGTATATTAGTATGCTAATGATGATATGTGATAAGAACTATTGAACAAATGTATACGTTATTAAATTCTATTTTGGCGAAAACAAAAACAAAAAAATTGAATTGGTTATCGTTTCGAAATTCTGATTTTTGACGAACTCCGATTGACTTAAAATTTGGTAGGTTCATCGAAAACAACCCACTGAGCAATACTCACAGATATGCTGTGACCGAGGGCCTTTTTTTTTTTTTGGCCATTTGGGGTCATTTAGATAGGTTTTTTGGTCATTTTTCTATTTTCTGGAATTTTTTTTATTAAATAAAAAATTGATTTCTTCAAACAGTGGTGGTAGGGTTCATTCTCTATGGTCTCCATTGTATATAGCAGTGATATAATGAGTTTATGTGTTGACATAGGTCTTCCGCCCTATCGGATAGATTCACTATGGCTAATTGTTGTGTTCTAGTCCCTAGTTAATTGATAGCTTGTCTTGACTCTCCAACTGAGTTACACGTTGGTTCAATGGAACTAGGGATAATTAAATGGGATATTTACCTAATATAAATTAGCAGTTTACTCTCCATCTGAGTTGGTTCTGTTTCTTTATGGGGTGATATATCTGGCATGACTCATATATTTTGCATGAATTGTTAAGTTTCCCTATCGAATCTAACTGTTCGGTAAGCATGGTTATATGTGTGATGTGTGGTTTGAATTTTATTATTCATTCAGCATAACTAATGATCTATTTAATGATTATATCTCAAATTCTCAATAGATTTTATCCAGCCCACTTACTACTAGTCAGGAATTTCTTCTGATAGAAATAAGATATTAATTTAAAGGATGCATTATATGTAACTTCTGTTAGAAAGAATTTATTTTCAGTTTCTAATCAAACAAGAGATGGATAGTTAGTTTATTTTTCTTGTAACTCTTGTGTTATTGAGTTTGATAAACATTTTATCTCTTGTGGTACATTGATGCGTGACCCTTTAAATTAATAACTCTTCTGAACTGAATAGTGTTAATCTGTCCCATCAGAGAATTTTTTTTTTTCGTGAATTGAATGAACTTAGCTGTGACGCTTGTGTCTAGGTCATTTTAATCTGAATAGAATTTCGAAGTTGGTCAAATGATAAACTTTTGAGGTTCATTGAAAGTAGAGGCACTACCAACTGGTGAGTCCTATTTAGAAGGAAAAATGAGTAACAGACCTTTTCTTTTAAAAGGAAATAAAGTTAATGATAAGTTAAGACAATCCATTCTGATTTGTGTGGTATAATGAACTTCAAGGCAAGAGGTGATTTTGAGTAATCTGTGACATTCATAGAAGATTACTCATGATATGAATATATCTATAGATGCTCTGTAGGTCCGAATGCTTTGAAAATTTCAAGGTATTTAAGGCGAAAATGAAAAGCGTCAAGGGAAATATATTAAGTCACTGCGATTTGATCATAGTGGCGAGTACCTCTTTGCAGAGTTCATTAGTTACTTATTAGATAAAGGGATTGCATTTTCAATTGTCTACATCAAGTATTCTACAATAGATTGGTCTGGAAGACAAAAGAAATATGACTCTTTTGAAGGTGGTAAGATTAATTGACTTATTTATATTTGCTTTTTCATTTTGGGATATGTCGTAGAAACTGCGAGTTACATTCTTAATTAAATTCCCTCTAAGTTAGTATGTCACGCCCCAAAACCCACCCTAGACGTGACCGGCATCCGACGTCATGAACAACATCGGAAGAACCTAAACGACACAATAATAATACTTGAACCCGCCAGGTTCAACATTCGCCTCCAACAATTTATAAATTAAATGCAACACATCATGAACACATGAATTAAATCAGCAGAAGTCTTTATAAGTAATAGCCATCAACATGGCAAACACCCATTAAGTCGTACGAGACTTTTGACAATCTACCCACAATTATGACAACTATCTATGGAGCTTCTAAGAGACATAACAGTCGTCAAACCTCGGGACGCAGCCCGGAAATCTAGAATAATAAACGAAACAGGAAGTGTTCCACAAACAAGGATGTGGGTGCACCAAATCAACAATAGCAGCAAGTTCTCTTAAGCTTTGAAAGTATCACGAACCTGCTCTTCTTCGTTACCTAACATACCATCAAAAACAACAATGGTATGCCTGAGTACTTTCGTACTCAGTGAGTGCCTCGGGGACAACAAGTATTATGAAAATAAAATATAATAATATATAAAGAAATCAGTTCTGAAAAAAATGATATGAAATCAATACACGGACAGTTATTCAGCTTAGGTATCTCGATAATAAATGTCAAACCCCATTCATAAAGCCTATTGTCAAGTTACAACTTCAAATATGCCCTTTTAATCAATTAAGATAGTCATCAACAATTTCATAAGAGAATAAGAATGTCACACATGCCAATACAGGCCCAAGAATCAAGCATATCGCGCATAGCGCACCACACCGGAACATATAATTCTCGGTGGCTATCCTTCCTCCCGAATAGCTAGGCATAAATCACACCGGACTATGTAGTACGCGGTGGCTATCCTTCCTCCCGAATAGCTAGGCATAAATCACACCCCGGGTAGCGAACCCAGCGGTGGCCACTCTTCCTCCCGAATGGCTAGGCAACGACACACTAGGATCCATAGTGGCTACCCTTCCTCCCGAGTAGCTAGGCCAAACACAACAACAAAGTCCATGGCATAGAAGCTGATTCACCAATTGTCTCAAAGTAGTCATATCGTCAATAACATTTAAGTTCATTACACATATCGATCAATGAAAGACATATCAATTTAACTTTTTACCATTTACCATGCCAAGCATTTCACTTATGAATTCAATATCACTACAAGCCACTCACAGGAAACAAGATAGAAAGCAAGCCACTCACAGCCAAACTAATCAATCAATCGATACTCCTGGTTAGGAAACCACGAAGGCTAATCGTCCTCTGGACTAACACAACTTTACCATACAGGTCCAAAATACAAACAAAAATACTAATCATGTCATATTACTAAATTATCAATCATGGCTTAGAGCCGAACCTCACTTCTCAAGTCATCATCTCAAATAGAGGCATTTCAAGTTACCACCGATTGAGAATCTTATTCAAATTTCAAATTTAAGAAACCCATTTTACAACAGAACAAGTTGAAGGTTTAACCTTTAGAAGATGAAATTCAATCATCCAATAATGGGGAAAAGCGAGTTTCACAAAGTAGTATAGTTCGTGTAAGGTTCGATGCGGGCTTGACCCTACACACGCATGACCTTGTCTAAAAGAAATCATCTTTGTAGTCAAATTATCATTACGGGCCATTATGCCATATTGAAAGGATAAGTTATTCCGACCAATGTTTGAAAACGTATAACTTCTTTACGAAAGATTTCCATGTCTTAAATCATCAATGAGAATATCATTACCAACCCTTAACCATCATTATTAAACATATCTTATAGAGGAAAACATTCATAATATCACATACATATATAGGGTTTGTTACAATCTAGGTTTAATGTGGGTTTGTCCCCTCACACACATTAACCACCATTTAAACATGAATTAGAGTTCAAGGAACATGAAAAGATTGCTTTTCCTTTCATTCATTAAAGGATCTTGAATAATATTTATACTTCCAAATTCAAGAACAACAACATCAACAACAATCTCAACAATTATTTTATATCAATATCCAACTAATTCTATCCATTTAATCATACCAAAACAGCCCACAAATCATTTGATATCCAAAAATTATAACCGAGCTTTCAATGTCATTTTCTCTATTCTAACCCGTCAAATCTATCAATGATAAGGGTAAGAACATTATTAAAATCTTAGACATACATTAGGGTTTTGTATGAGAAGTTCACCCTTTCTATTCAATAAAGAACTTTCAAGAAAAGAAGTCATGCATTCCAAAATAAGATTTTCAAAAGAGACATACAAATCACAATAATGTTTTTAAAAGGGAGACATACCTTAATTTGTTAAACAAGATTTAACAATTCACTTTTTCTATTGAAGAACACCCAAAAACTAGCTCGAATCAGTTTGGAAGGAAATATGTTGCAAACCCTTAATTGCTCCAAAACTTGAATTAAAGACTTGAATTTTGGAGAAGATTTCCTAAATCTTGATTCTTGAATCTTGAGATGGGTTTTCTTGAAAACCCTAGATTAGGAATGATGATTTCTTGTTTAGATTACAAGGATATATGTTAGAATGGAGTTGGAATAGTTAGAATGGACTTATCTTGGTGTTCTTGATGTTGGAGGAGAGTAGGAGGTCGTTCTAGGGTTTGAAGGAATGAAAAATAATGAGTTGAACTGATATGGATGAATATATATTGTTCTGTGAAAGTGAAATTTACGACCTGAACACTGCTGGTCGTAAAGTCAGTTTACGGGCCGTAAATTGATTTACGGACCGTATTCTGCACTTTGGACTGCACTGTGTCGCTTCAGTAAAATGACCATAACTCCTTGCACAGATGTCCGTTTGAGCCCCGTAAGATACCGTTGGAAAGGTATTTCAATGATCTACAACTTTCATCAAGGAAGTTTTCCCAAATTCCAAATACGGTTTGAAATACGGGCCGTAAAGTGAAATACGGTCCGTATTTAACCTTATGACCTCAAAAATGTCAAATTCCAGAATGTTCAGAAATTCTTGGTTTCAGTTCACGACTTGGTTTACGGCCAGTAAACTGAAATACGACCACTGTTCATGGGCGTAAACCACCATATCACAACTGAACGGAAAAATTTCAATTCCCACATTCTTTATCTGATTTTCTAAGTCTAGGATCATGATCAAAGTTTAAGTTAAAGGTACGGGGTGTTACATTATCCCCCCCTTAAGATCATTCGTCCTCGAATGAAAGTCATGGCTTAAGATTCTTCACTAAACCTCAAATTTCAAAATTTCAAGAATTCTTCTAGCAAGGTGAAACATCCTTAGAGATAACATACGACTAACCATATAACGAATGCATCATTAAGGCCTAAACACAATTGTGAGATTTATACTTCACTCTAAACTTTCACAGGAAAACACATCCGAAAGGTTCAACACATACCTATAGTAGGGAATAATATTCAAGGTAACACGGCTTGAGTAATACCACAACAACTAGATAGAACTAAGCCCTTTTTGATTTCACCCCGCAAGTCTTAAGATACGACATAAGTCTACTCCGAATTTTTAACAATATCACTTTTTCACTCTATAACGGGTCCATCAGCAAATTCAAGCCTAACCATTTCTGATTGACAATCCAGAGTTTCATAACACTCGGAAAGCTAGTCCATCCCCAAAAATCACATCACAGTTCATCATTTCTAATTCAAACACATTAAAAGTAATATAACAGCCCTTAACTACAATGACACAATCTCTATACATTATAAAAGCGATAACAAGGACTCAGGGGTATTCATAGAAAAAGGGTGTCAACAATTATTCGACTTCCACCCAAAATCAAGGGCAAGATTCTGAGTTATATAAGAAAGAGTCGAGCTCGAATTTATCAGCGAATACGCTTCAAAAGAACATATAGTAAGAATACCTGTGACCCCGGCTCCAGGATCTCCTGCCGTACCCGTTCGAATCAAACTATAAAGTCGAGGTTGTCCCCTATAAGCGGTGTTAGCAACCGTTTTACCAGCCCTATTACCACGAGCATTAGGGGTGTTGTTAGCATTACCATCAGACGGATTATTCCTTTGGCCTGAAGAGTTAGCCAGTTCAAGAAGCCACTTCCTACAATATTTCTTGATATGACCCCTATTCCCACAATGGTGACAAACACGATCCTCTCATCTAAATGTTTGTCGGTTACTACCTTGCGAATATCTGTTCTGATCATTGTTCCTCTGACCTTGTCCACCAGATGGAACACCTATATTAGACTGAGAACCAAACTGTTGAGGTGCATAACTTCCTTTCCGTTGCCCTCCATCATATGAACCAGTGAAACCACTCACAGATCGGGCCTTCTTATTTTGTTCCCTGTCTACCCGCTCTTCTCCCTTCCAATTCTCTTGTTGCTCGGCAAACCCAACCAAGGAATTACCGTTCTTGACCCCAGCAGTGGTATGGTTAGTGACCCTGGTGGCTCGTCCGCCAGGCGATGATTTAGAAGCACCATTGTTTCCCTGATTACCAGTCCTCGCAGGAGTTAAAGCCATTTCTGCGGGGTACGAATTATTGGACACGTCAGAATGATCCTAAAGGAAGTTCAGGCTCTATAGCACAATCTAGAATAAAGAGGAGTGAGAAACACCTATAAATGCCCTGGTAGTCTTTCGATCATGCAGGTGATCAGGCTGCACAAGGAAGACTCCACTAGACACAGCTCCACAGACACAGACAACTCCTAGGACACATTTAAACCTAGGCTCTGATACCAAGCTTGTCACGCCCCAAAACCCACCCTAGACGTGACCGGCATCCGACGTCATGAACAACATCGGAAGAACCTAAACGACATAATAATAATACTTGAACCCGCCAGGTTCAACATTCGCCTCCAACAATTTATAAATTAAATGCAACACATCATGAACACATGAATTAAATCAGCGGAAGTCTTTATAAGTAATAGCCATCAACGTGGCAAACACCCATTTAGTCGTACGAGACTTTTGACAATCTACCCACAATTATGACAACTATCTATGGAGCTTCTAAGAGACATAACAGTCGTCAAACCTCGGGACGCAGCCCGGAAATCTAGAATAATAAACGAAACAGGAAGTGTTCCACGAACAAGGATGTGGGTGCACCAAATCAACAATAGCAGCAAGTTCTCTTAAGCTTTGAAAGTATCACGAACCTGCTCTTCTTCGTTACCTAACATACCATCAAAAACAACAATGGTATGCCTGAGTACTTTCGTACTCAGTGAGTGCCTCGGGGACAACAAGTATTATGAAAATAAAATATAATAATATATAAAGAAATCAGTTCTGAAAAAAATGATATGAAATCAATATACGGACAGTTATTCAGCTTAGGTATCTCGATAATAAATGTCAAACCCCATTCATAAAGCCTATTGTCAAGTTACAACTTCAAATATGCCCTTTTAATCAATTAAGATAGTCATCAACAATTTCATAAGAGAATAAGAATGTCACACATGCCAATACAGGCCCAAGAATCAAGCATATCGCGCATAGCGCACCACACCGGAACATATAATTCTCGGTGGCTATCCTTCCTCCCGAATAGCTAGGCATAAATCACACCGGACTATGTAGTACGCGGTGGCTATCCTTCCTCCCGAATAGCTAGGCATAAATCACACCCCGGGTAGCGAACCCAGTGGTGGCCACTCTTCCTCCCGAATGGCTAGGCAACGACACACTAGGATCCATAGTGGCTACCCTTCCTCCCGAGTAGCTAGGCCAAACACAACAACAAAGTCCATGGCATAGAAGCCGATTCACCAATTGTCTCAAAGTAGTCATATCGTCAATAACATTTAAGTTCATTACACATATCGATCAATAAAAGACATATCAATTCAACTCTTTACCATTTACCATGCCAAGCATTTCACTTACGAATTCAATATCACTACAAGCCACTCACAGGAAACAAGATAGAAAGCAAGCCACTCACAGCCAAACTAATCAATCAATCGATACTCCTGGTTAGGAAACCACGAAGGCTAATCGTCCTCTGGACTAACACAACTTTACCATACAGGTCCAAAATACAAACAAAAATACTTATCATGTCATATTACTAAATTATCAATCATGGCTTAGAGCCGAACCTCACTTCTCAAGTCATCATCTCAAATAGAGGCATTTCAAGTTACCACCGATTGAGAATCTTATTCAAATTTCAAATTTAAGAAACCCATTTTACAACAGAACAAGTTGAAGGTTTAACCTTTAGAAGATGAAATTCAATCATCCAATAATGGGGAAAAGCAAGTTTCACAAAGTAGTATAGTTCGTGTAAGGTTCGATGCGGGCTTGACCCTACACACGCATGACCTTGTCTAAAAGAAATCATCTTTGTAGTCAAATTATCATTACGGGCCATTATGCCATATTGAAAGGATAAGTTATTCCGACCAATGTTTGAAAACGTATAACTTCTTTACGAAAGATTTCCATGTCTTAAATCATCAATGAGAATATCATTACCAACCCTTAACCATCATTATTAAACATATCTTATAGAGGAAAACATTCATAATATCACATACATATATAGGGTTTGTTACAATCTAGGTTTAATGTGGGTTTGTCCCCTCACACACATTAACCACCATTTAAACATGAATTAGAGTTCAAGGAACATGAAAAGATTGCTTTTCCTTTCATTCATTAAAGGATCTTGAATAATATTTATACTTCCAAATTCAAGAACAACAACATCAACAACAATCTCAACAATTATTTTATATCAATATCCAACTAATTCTATCCATTTAATCATACCAAAACAGCCCACAAATCATTTGATATCCAAATATTATAACCGAGCTTTCAATGTCATTTTCTCTATTCTAACCCGTCAAATCTATCAATGATAAGGGTAAGAACATTATTAAAATCTTAGACATACATTAGGGTTTTGTATGAGAAGTTCACCCTTTCTATTCAATAAAGAACTTTCAAGAAAAGAAGTCATGCATTCCAAAATAAGATTTTCAAAAGAGACATACAAATCACAATAATGTTTTTAAAAGGGAGACATACCTTAATTTGTTAAACAAGATTTAACAATTCACTTTTTCTATTGAAGAACACCCAAAAACTAGCTCGAATCAGTTTGGAAGGAAATATGTTGCAAACCCTTAATTGCTCCAAAACTTGAATTAAAGACTTGAATTTTGGAGAAGATTTCCTAAATCTTGATTCTTGAATCTTGAGATGGGTTTTCTTGAAAACCCTAGATTAGGAATGATGATTTCTTGTTTAGATTACAAGGATATATGTTAGAATGGAGTTGGAATAGTTAGAATGGACTTACCTTGGTGTTCTTGATGTTGGAGGAGAGTAGGAGGTCGTTCTAGGGTTTGAAGGAATGAAAAATAATGAGTTGAACTGATATGGATGAATATATATTGTTCTGTGAAAGTGAAATTTACGACCTGAACACTGCTGGTCGTAAAGTCAGTTTACGGGCCGTAAATTGATTTACGGACCGTATTCTGCACTTTGGATTGCACTGTGTCGCTTCAGTAAAATGGCCATAACTCCTTGCAAAGATGTCCGTTTGACCCCCGTAAGATACCGTTGGAAAGGTATTTCAATAATCTACAACTTTCATCAAGGAAGTTTTCCCAAATTCCAAATACGGTTTGAAATACGGGCCGTAAAGTGAAATACGGTCCGTATTTAACCTTATGACCTCAAAAATGTCAAATTCCAAAATGTTCAAAAATTCTTGGTTTCAGTTCACGACTTGGTTTACGGCCAGTAAACTGAAATACGACCACTGTTCATGGGCGTAAACCACCATATCACAACTGAACGGAAAAATTTCAATTCCCACATTCTTTATCTGATTTTCTAAGTCTAGGATCATGATCAAAGTTTAAGTTAAAGGTACGGGGTGTTACATAGTACCTTTGATACCCATAGAAAAGTGGATTGGAAGTAAGCCAAATCTGCAACATGTTCGGATATGAGGTTGTCTAGCACACGTGTTCAAAGGGAAAACAGATAATTGGAAATCAAGAACGGATGTACGCATGTTTATTAGATATCCAAAGGGAACGAAAAGAGATTTATTTACTGTCCTATAAGAAAATAAGGTAATTGTTATTACAATTGCTAGATTTTTCGAAAAGGACTATTTAATAAACCAAATTGCTAGAAGTAAACTAGTTTTATAGGAACTGAGCAAAGAAATAGCAAATGAGTCATCTAAAAAATTCAGAAGTTCAAGAACATCTAACCGACAAGTCAGGGTTGACGTTCCATTGCATTTAAGTAGTGGGAGAAACGTTAATAGGCATAAGGAAATTCACTACTTTTAAGTAGTGGGAGTGATGTTGAGCAAATAACGCTATATGAAGTCGTTAATATTTTAATACCGAAAAGCAATGAAGATAATATTAAGACTCAGAAATATGATAGTGTGACTATAATAGTAGTAGTACTTAGTCGTAGTGGGAGAATAATAACCAAGATCGGTTCGGTGTATTTTTTTTTTGGAGAGTTTCATGATAGGATCCCTGAAGATCTTAGTACAGAACCGGTCATTTACGGCGAAACACTACTAGACGAAGTTACATCAGAAAACAACTTGGTAAGTTAATTTTAGCAAAGAGCTTAGTCGCTAAAACTTTTGGTAGTCGTGCAAAAGGAATACATGTGAAAGTTGTAAATGCATGGTTAAAAGTCTAAGTGGGAGATTGTTGGGGTATATACCATTAACCATGCGTTTAGACATGGTATATTCTAACAATTGTCATGGTTAAAAGTCTAAGTGAGAGATTTTTGGGATATATACTATTAACCATGTGTTTGGATATAGTATTTATTATAGAACAATTATTTATTCATTGTTTAATAAAGAATTAAATAGATCATGTACCAGTATGTGTGTCCTTTACTTATATAGTAGATGATTTAGTGTATAGAGTTTAGCTTATACACGGAAGATTAAATCGTCGGTTCTTATAAGTATAAAATTTATGTTCACAATCTAAGATGGAAATTGGACAAAGTCATCGGTATGATTGTAGCCCAAGATTAATCTAATGTATATTCATTATGGGAACGGTATAGTTTCGTCTTCTTGTGCTAGTACATTTTGTATGTATTGAACGGACCAAGTAGAGATAAGTGTTTTTGTACTGAATATATAAAACAAATTCTCTAGTTCATTAAATGTACTTATACTCTTAATCTTGATATAATTATTATGATCAATGTGATTTGTTCATTATTTTGATTTACTAAAAGGTACGACTCAATTGCGGGTCTATGTATTCCTGGTGAATTGAATAATGGCAAATTACATTTGTGAAATAATAATTAGTTGATAGAATCCATGTCTTGACTTTGAGATTGATGATACCCCTTTATGGATGCTTATAAGTCTCATGTGAAAACCCTGCAGGTGGATTTTGTATCCGTCACATGATGTAAGTTAAGCAGAAATATAAAGGATTCAATTAGTCAATGAATTAAATTGTCAGTAATTTAATTTAATTGATTGGTATCTGTAATCTTAACATGGGGAGTTAAATAAGTTTTAATGTATGATTTTGAAATTGAACTGAGGAGTGCAGTTACAATTTTTTAATGGAATAATTCGTAATTTATTATGGTATGATTAATTCAGATTTCTTGAATTAATTCCATAATAGGAAGCTTCGATAATTAAATTCTGTGGTCCCTGCTGTGCCCGAATAATAAAGAATTATATGGAATATTATTTCTAGGTGGAAAATAAAGACCCAATAGGTTTTGGAAAAGGGGAAAACCCTAAAACCTGTAGTTATAAAATAAGGGTCTTATTCCATAAGAAGGCGAAGGGTTTTACAGGTGTCTACTCTTTTTCCATAGAAATTCGCCCACACGAATTTCACAAATTCTGGTATTATTCGGGTTACACAGCAGAAGACTGTGGAACTGAAGGATGACGATCAACTGGATGGTGTGTGCTCGTGGTTGAAGATTCGATTCTTGGTCGCGGTCACGCTTCAAGAGATAAGTATCAATTTTATGTTTGATTAATATCTTGATTATGTGTTATCTATATTACATGCAAGTTTGATCCTGACTATTTGCTTCCGCTGCGTATGCCTGTATTCCATCAGATATGACAAAGAATTCTTTACAAAAGCTGTGGGGAAAATATAATCATTAACTACTTACTGATTAGTAAATAGTCAAAAGCACCTCCTTTGCTATGCTCTTTTTTCCTTTCTAATAAATAGCTATCACATTATTTTCATTAACAACAAAAAGTTGTAGATATTAATCTTGAATGTACCAACTTACTAATTCTACACCCTTCTGTAAATAATTGTATCTATTACTTATGAGTGGAAACTTACATTATACACCAAAACTCTAACCTTTTTTGTCTTCGAGCTAGATAGCAAGATTGAAGAAATTAGCAGGATGAAGTAATATAAATTGTGGCATGAATCAACCAATCTATGAAAAAAAAAAAAATAATTAGATTATTAACCACACATCAATCAGTCACATGCAATTTTAACCTTTATAAATTATGAAGATTGTATAACTTCAAAAGAACACAATCTCAGAAAAAAGGTCGTTGAACACGTACTTAAGGAGGATTTTTTGTTCACCCAGTTATAAAATTATTTATAGATGTATAAATGTACTTTTCTAACCCTAATAGATTTTATTTGCCATAAAAATCTGAAAAAAATAATTTAATGACAACTTTATTCATAAAAATAAATATAAGAAAATAATATTTTTTGTTGATACTTCACGTTGCAGAAGAGCACGTGAACTCTCTTCTATACAAAGTTGCCAACTAAATTATAGGAATAGGACTACTGGATGGAAACTAATTGAATGCCATTTTTCCTTTTTCTATTTTTCTTTTTGTTGATATATGGTACAATCCTAATTGATTTCAAACTTTCAAATATTTAGAATTCTTATATAGTTGATTTTGAACTTTTAAATGTTAGAAAGACAAGTAAAATGACTATTTTGTCTATTGTAAAGTCTTTTAATGAAGGGCAAAAAGTTCGATCAACATTTGTAAGGGTCCTTCGTGCTTTTAATAGAGTAATTATAGACTAGTCTCTATGAACGTGCAGTGGCACGTTATTCCCAGACAATCACCACAAAAGATATTAGATAATTTAGTTGTTTCAAATTTGGCGTATCTTTATTTTCAAAAAGAAATAAAATGAATATAAAAAAACTAAGATATAACCAGCATAGTTTGTTGTGCTTAGAATGGATAGTAATGTGTAGATCAACATTTAGAGGATATTTTGATCGTTCAACATTTAGCGAAAATTATTCGTGCTTTTAATATATGTAGAAGATAGTCTCTACGAATGTGCGCTTGCACGTTATTCCCTGTCAATTATCCCCAAAAAAATAATTGGGTAATATTACATGTAGTTACATTACAATTTCTGTTAACATACAAAACCAATCTACAACTTATTCTTATTTAATTTGTGCAACTTTCGTTTAGATTTCAACATGATAACAATGTTATCTCTGTTCTTGTTAGTGTAGATATTTAGAATTATAGTTTCACAACGTGATAAAAATATCACACGGCTTCTAAAAAATAAATATACCCTTTTTTAGTAGACATATTTTTTAAAGCGGCATTACAATTTTTTTTAGTGGATCGTCTGGTTCGTTTAAAAAGATATCTCCACGGCTTAAAAAAAACAAGTCTACCCACTTTTTAAACGAATAAGACCGCACTCACCATAAAAAAATTACCACGTGGCATTAGAAAAATAAGTCTACTAAAAAAATTGGATAGACTTCTTTTTTTAAGTCACGTGGTATTTTTAATTTTTTCTTAATTCACTTAGGGCTCGTTTGGTTGGGAAACAACTTATCCCGGGATAACTAATCCCTGGATAACTTATCCCGGGATTAATTATTCCACCCTCAAGGTGGGATAAAATAAGGCTACAATTTCGGGATAACTAATCCCGGGATTAGTTATTCCACCCTCAAGGTGGGATAAAATAAGGCTACAATTTCGGGATAACTAATCCCGGGATTAGTTATTCCGGATTTTTATTCCAACTAAACATGGTATAAGGAGGTACTAAATTTTATCCCGAAAATATTTTTGCTTATCCTTCACACCAAACGACCCCTTAGTGTCCGCATGTACTTTAATTTTTCCTTCAAAACTTTAGTCAATTGTCTTGCGTAGCAACTTCTAGATTTTCTTTCGTCTTCTTTAGCTTTAGCAACTACCCAAATCCATGTTTACCTAAATCTCCCATCATTAGGCCCTTAAACCAGACATAACATTTCATTTTGACACCTTAACTAAACTTTATTCCAATTAGGCACTCCAACCTCCACTAAAATGTGTCTATTAAATACTTAAGCCACAATCTTTCATCAAAATGAAGCCAGTGTTTTTCAAAAGTGCTGACATAAAAATATCACCAATCAATTGGTTACACGTGTAACAAAAACAAAAGAAGGAAAATTAACAAGACAAAAGAAAAGTTGCTTCTAAGCCAAAAAGGAAATATTTTGTTCCTCTCTAATAACCCCTTCCCCATCCCCTACGTTCATCTTCTTCGTTGCTCCTTTTTTCTTTTTTGGTCTTTTTTTTTTTTTTAATGTTTTGTGACCGGTACTACGGAGCGGGTTACGAGAAAGTAGGGGTGGCAATTTTGGCCCAGACCCAATTGACCCGCCCAACCCGCTCAGATTTTCATGAGTTTGGACATACAATTATGATGGGTTAAGTTTGGGCTAAGCCCAACTTAACCCATTTGTCCAAGATAGCCCAAAGCAGCCCATTACTTTAGCCCAAATTGACCCATTCATTATTGGGAAAATAACATAAACTACCTACTTAAAACTCTTTATTACAAAACATAACTATACTTTTTCTTATTTACAAAATCTAACACTACAAAATATAAGAATCTTCATTTATCATTTTTTTAATTATTTTTTATTTTTTTTAATTTTTTTTTTTTTTTTTTTAAATATTTTTTAAAATTTAATTTTTGATGTTTTATTTTTCGGAAAAGGGCCTAAAATACCCTCGAACTATTGAAAATGGTGCAAAAATACCCTCCATCCACTTTTCAGCCTCTAAATACCCTTACCATCCACCTATTGGGTCTAAAATACCTTTATTGCTAACAGAAGCTTTTCATTAAACACGTGGCAATTTTTTATTGGTTGGCTTATAATATTAATTAAACTAATTACCTTTTACAATATTGACCGGATAACCCAAGTGCCCCCCCCCCCCCCCCCAACCCCCAACCCGATCCGCCCCCTTTCCATTTAATAGAAAACAAAACCCTTCAACCCATTTCATAGAAAACGAACAGCCGCCACCTTCTTCTTTGTGTTCTTATTAGGGCTTTTATAATTATTCAATTTTCTTGTTAGTTTCTACAGACGTTTTGTGTTTTAAATTTTCATTCACTGTGAAGATTACAAAAGGAAAGTCAAGAAAATTCTACATGTACTAGGTATTTTTACAACCCTTCTCAAATATATACCCTCTTCTTTCATTTAATTTTTGGCTGTGAGCTTCATGACGCGGTGTAGTTAATTTCTGGCCGTGAGCCGTGAGCTGGGTTAATTTCTGGCCGTAAGCTTCATTTAATTATTATCTTTTGAAATTTCTGTATTTGGTTAAAAGTTTTAAATTTTCATGTTAAATGTGAGTCTTGAAAACTTAATTTTGTTTTCTTTTTTAGGAGTGTATGCCATAGAAGCAGTTCAATCTTTACTCACAAGACTACACAAGTCCAGTCTCGAACAAGTTCTCTCTATTAAAATGTCAAGCACATCCTCGTCCGTTTCTTCTCCTCAACAAGTTCAGTCTCGAACTTGTAAGTGTGGATTGATTGCAAGATATTTTACTGCTACGACTCCTGAGAATGGTGGACGTCGATTCTACAAATGTCGTCTTCCTGCGTCAAAGTCTTGCGGTTATTGGGATTGGATTGATGATAAACTGCCACCTCATGTGTCTACGATGATCCATAACCAAAAATTTGAATTGGATTTAATTCGGAAGGAAAGAAATCATTTGAAGAAAGATTGTGGAGGGTATAGGTGGTATTGAAAGCCAAGAACCCAACAAAGTATCCAACGACGATTCAGAGTTGAAGAATATGGATGCTACTGAAATTTCTGATTTGAAGAAAGTTTCTACGTTGGAGGATAAAGTGTCAATGTTGGAGTTGAAGAGTGGTCTCGAAAGTTCAAATTTGAAGAAAGTGGAAACCTTGGAGTTGAAAGTTCACAAATTGATAAGCTTGCTTCTAATGTCTTGGGCTGTTATTGTTGGTTTTGTAATTGCCAAGATAATGTAGTGTAATTGTATTTTGTTGTAACTGCCAACAAAATGTAGAATTGTAGTTGTCTTTATTTGTTTTTGTTTTGGGTTGGTTAGGTTAGTTTTTGTGAGTTGGTGTTGATGTCCACTAAATTTGTTATGGACATCAATTGTTGTTGTGTTGGTATTTTGGTGAGTAATGAAGAATTTCTGCATTTGCTCAGAACTTGTCCTTAACTTAATTTCTTTCCACTTTTTTAAGTTGCTTAAGTAATTCATTTTCTCTAGTTTGGAAACATTAACTACTAGACGTTGTAATGCCTGGGTGATGAATAAATTTGCATTCCCAAGTTGCATTCTACTTTCATCATGCAAGAATGTATCGGACAGTAGAGAATTGAACCCATTTTAGCTGCCCTTTTCCCATATAATTTCCACTGATCAGTAACTAGCAATTTTAGCTGCCATATGCACCATAATTTAAGTACTAAATTCCACATTCATAAACTATGTGGTGGTTGAAAGTATGTAGAGGCATTCAGATTCAGATGATAAGCTAAACAAAATAAGTACCTAATTGTTTGAACATTTGTACCTTATTTTCTGTTTTGTCCAAGTCTATCATGACCTGATCAATCTGAGATTGTGGTGGCTGATCCATACCAACCAATGCTACTGAAATTTTCTCGGTTCTGTTCACGCCATTTCGAAAAATCAATACACCACTTGCTTTATTCACTAATATAAATTGCAGTGGCTGAAAATTGTTAGCATTTCTGGCTTTGCACTTCCAAATAAAGGGGCCTTTGCTTTCAAGTTTCAACCCAAATAATCATTCATATTAAACGATAGTCTAGCACGCATGAAAAAACATTTTTTTTTACTAGAAAACGTGGCATCTGCACTTGATAAATAAGTTTACTTGAGTTCAACAAAATGGCAAACACATTCAACAACAAGGTTTAAACAACATTTCCATTCTAGAAGACAAACCAAATAACTAATAATGGCATTGTCATATATTTTGCAAAATGTTTGACAAGACTACTACATTGACATACAGGGAAACCCACAAAAACTAAGCACCCAAAAACTTTTGAAGTGAATCAATACAACCACTTCTAAGACTGATTCACAACAAAAAATAGCAAAATATGACGTTTAATTGTGCCATTACATAACATTGAAAAACTTAAAAACAAACAACTACTTGAACCAAGTCACTTATGCCCTAATGCTTGCCCCTTTTTGCCTTCAACTTCCCAATTTTCTTCTCCTTTGCTACTTCCAACTGATTTGATGTCACACATGGTTCACCTCTCCAACCCAACTTTCTTGGTGAGTATGGCAGATTAGTAGGCCTACTCACACCATTCTCATCTCCCCTTAAGCTAATTTTCCTTGAACCAGTTGGTGGCTGATGCATCTTTTTGCGTTGAAGCCTAGTTTTAGCTTCAGATATCACCTTAGGCCTAAGAATAGGCTGCTCATCTTCATCATCAATTTCGGCATCATCATCTTCATCAACAAGTGCTCTTAAAGGTGCGTTGTTTGAAGTTGAAGTAGCTTTGGCTTTGGATTTTCTCTTTGATTTTAAAGGTCCAACACCTTCAGAGATTGGTTGGCTGTTATGTTGACCGGAAGAGGCATTAAAGCCAGAGTTGGGCATGAAACTAATTTCAAAATCTTGACTGGCTTGGGGTGCTAACAAGGGCACATCTTGGACTGTTTGTGCACCTCTTTGAAGCTACAAATATCTCATTTTGTTTGAAGCGGGCCAAATAGAGAATGAAATGCATCAAAAAAATAGGGGAAGGAAGTCAGAGACTTGTCAAGTTAGACATTTAAATAGGATAGTGTAAACATTGAATAATTAAAGGAATTTTTTTTTACCAGAGGGCATCTTCTTTTATTGTGGTATGTTGCACCACAATGCCCGCATGTCATTTTCAGACCTTTTCTTGAATTCTTCCACAGCCCCTCCCTCATCCTTGCCTCATTTTTCCCTTGCTCTCTTAATCTTTGGTCTGCCAACCATTTTACGTATTTGTGGTGGATCCATAGCATGAGATGGATCAACTTTCCAGAATTTGTCACCTCTAACAGGTTGTATCTTATGCATGTACACCAACATGTAAGCCTCTTTTGAATACTACCAATGCATCTCATTAAGTGGTTCTTGTTTTTCATGAAGTAAAGCTTTAATGGCATGAGGACATGGAATTCCTGTCAAGTCCCTATGTCCTACATGTACACTTCTTCCTAAGTAGATCCACAACATGCTTATCAGAACCCTCAACCACCTCATACCCTAAGTCTCCATTACCTTGAACTTGACAACCTTGTGCAATGATTCTGAAATCACTATACTTTAACTTGTTGCGCTAATGATTCTTACAGGGATTGAGTAACTCATGTGCTTCCCAAAATAAATGAGACACAGTAGTAATTAAAAGGAAAGCCATGAAAAGTGAAAATTTTTAGACATGCACTATTTTCGTATTATATCAAGTAGCAGTTGTCAAATACAATTTTTCTGACTATTCACTTTTGTAGTATGGGATCTTGTAACTATATTTTTTCATATTGGAAACATTTATCAATATATCACAGCAATGACTACTGATTCCTTATTTAGAAGTAATCCATCGACAGTATAATAGTTCTAATACAACAACTGCAGCAGCTGACCAGTGACCGAACTATTACAATGATACCTTTCGTAGAACTGCCTAGAATCAGGAAATAGCATAAAGATTAACAAAGCCTTTATATTCAAAGAGATATACCTTTATTCTAATATCTTCCAACATCTTGATTATTGATTTGTTCCTTGCTTCTAGAATCCATTTGTTGAAAGACTCAGTAAAATTGTTTTCAACTGAGAAGTTCTTGCAGACCGTGTCAAAATAGGTCCTGCACCAGTGATCTGCTGGGTACCACAACAGATATTTGACAGCTTGTTCGGACACAACACCTATGGAATTCAATTGATCATGGAATTCTTCTTCATATGTGCTCCAAGCAGACCACCACATCAATTTCTTCATTTCTATACCCCTCCACATCTTGCTCCACTTGGCTTCAATGTGCCTTACACACCATCTGTGGTGTGCTTTGGGAAGCACATGAGTAACAGCATCAATCAATCCCTGTAAGAATCATTAGCGCAACAAGTTAAAGTACATCATCTATACAAAATAGAAAAACAGAAAATAATAATACAGGAAAACAAATACCTTTTGCATATCAGACATTAGTGTCAATCCTTCATCATCTGCCAGCTCTAAAGAATTTCTCAACAACTGAATGAACCATTTCCAAGTTCTGGATGTTTCTCTATCCACTACTGCCCAAGCTAGAGGATAAAAGTGCTTTTGTGAATCTTGACCAAGGGCAACCAATAAAATTTCCCTACACTTCCCTTTAAAAAATGTGCCATCCAGCCCTATAAATGGCCTCAAACCTCCTCTCCAACCACTTTTCAAAGCTTGGAAGCACACATACATTCTCAGAAATCTTCTTTTACCTTGTTCAAGAGCCTCTTTAGATATATTTATCACCACATCAGTACCAGGATTGCTATCCCTCAATTCTTGAGCATAAGCCTCCAACCTATTGAAATCATCAAGGTAGCTACCCTCCAATTTCTCTAAAATAAGCCTCTTAACCCTTTTCATCTTTGAAGCACTAATATTAAGTGAAAATTGATCATCCAAATCCTGCCTCATATCTTTCACCTTGTACTTAGGATTATTCTGCACTTTGTTCTTGAAGTAATGTGCTAGAGCTTGCTGAGTAGCTCTTCTATTTTTAAATGTTGGCTGACAATTATGTTCTAAATGCAACGTCTTAATCTTAAATCCCTGATTTTTGTTATCTTCAGAAATCAAACACACAAAAGGACAACCACTATCACACTTATATCTAACTCTATGATTGTCACTATGATCAACTTTAAGTCCTTTCTTATTAGAAACTGCGTAATGGCTCACAACTCTTTTAGCTTCATCAAGATCCTTAAAACTCATACCCTTTTCCAACACTAAAAACCTGTCTAGTTTCTCATTCACTTCCCTTTTCTTTTCCTTTCTAAAAAGTTCCAATTCTTCACTGTCAGGAACTGGTTCATTATCATCATCCTCTTCCCCACCCGACTCACAATCAGTTCCTACATCTACTGATACAAAGCATGGTTCTTTATGATAAATGATGTTGGGAGCTGAAACATTATCTTCACTTTCATCTACAGCAAAGAATTGCAGCACACAAAACTCACTAGACAGATAAGATTGAAGTGTTCTAATGCCTGCATCACTCTCAACCAAAAAATATCTCCCAGAGGGCCCTGTGACCAGCAGCTGTTTTACCACTCTAAAACCTAATTTTTCAATGTATTCATTACATATATCTACGTAAGACAACAAGTCTGGATCATATCCCTCCCACACATGGTTCTGTTTTTTTATGTAGACAACTTGAGGATGCAGGACCCACTTACCTCCATAATTAAATACTAAATCAACCTTGTCAAACATCCTTCAAGAAAAGCACATGGCAAACATAAAATAAAGGGAAAGGGACCCGTTAGAAACATTAAAGAAAGGGAAATAGAAAGTTGAATAGGAAATAGGGAATCTACCAATATTTATGTGAAGACAAGGATAAGGGAAGAGGGACCACATGCTTAGAAACAGCATACACAAACAAAAGCATTGAATAAAGTAGCAAAAACAAACAAATATTGAGTTGTGCATTAAAAAAAAAAAACTACAACTAACATTCATAAATACACCCAACAGATACACATATACACAATACAAAAATAGTAAAAAAAAAAAGAATGAAGAGGAAAAAGCATATAAAGTGGTCTGACCAACAAAAGATTCCAACTTGACACAACAATCAACAAAATATTCCAACTTGAAACAATAATTAAAAAATTCTTAACTTGTGACACTTCATATAGTGTAATGGAGTAACAACAACAAAAAAATTGACTAAAAAAAGCATATAACACATGGAAGCTCAGCAAAAATGACAACATACATCAAATCTCGCACAAAATAAACAAAATTTTAAACCTTAACTTAAAATACATAAGTAATAAGCAGCAAAATCTTACTTTAAAAGGCGGAACAGAACTTGTACAATCCAAATCTTCACCAAACGAACTTATTCACGCAGAAAATAGGGAAATTTTGACTAGAAATTGGTTTAAATTTTCTAGGGTTTTCGAAGTAGCAGCGCTGATTTTTTTTCTTTTAATGAAATGGGTTCAATTTGTTTTCTATGAAATGGGTTGAAGGGTTTTGTTTTCTATTAAATGGAAAGGGGGCGGGTCGGGTTGGGGGTGGGGGCACTTGGGTTATCCGGTCAATGTTGTAAAAGGTAATTAGTTTAATTAATTTTATAAGTCAACCAATAAAAAATTGCCACGTGTTTAATGAAAAGCTTCTGTTAGTAATGAGGGTATTTTAGACCCAATAGGTGGATGATAAGGGTATTTGGAGGCTGAAAGGTGGATGGAGGGTATTTTTGCACAATTGTCAATAGTTCAAGGGTATTTTAGGCCCTTTTCCGTTTATTTTTTTAAATTTTTTTTTTATTATTTTTAAAAAAAAAATTTTTTTGCTCAATGCTTAAAAAAATCTGTCAAAATTTTGTATATGAAAAATTGAGGATGCATTGTGTCAAAATTTGAGTATAGCTTCAAAAAATAAATTTGTTTTTAAAAAATATTGATTTTTGATTTGTTTAAAAGTTATGAATATTATAAAGAAGTGAATCAACTTGGGCGGGTTGGGTTACGGGCCATTATTTAGCCCATATTGACCCAGCTTATTCTGGCCCAAATACACTTTGGGCAGGGTTGAGCATTAGCTCATCTATTTATTAAGCTCATCTTGATTAGCCCAACTTCAGCCCAAATGACCCATTTGCCACCCCTACGAGCAAGAGGTTTCTGACAGAGTAATTTTCAGCCACGACTTGGCTGAAAATTTTCCGACTTCCATGGACATCTACTGCCATTCTTTTTAGTTTCATGTGAATACTTGATTTGCTAACCAACCAAAAATTTCCCGGTGATGCTGCTGTGTTCCCCAGATTTTCAATGCCCCTTTCTGATTTTCAATTTTCACTGGCCCCTTTTTTGGCTGTTTGGAGAATTGGCCAATCATTTTGTTCTTTCTTTTGGCCGCTCATCTTCGTTTCTCTAAAACTGTGGTTACTACGAGAATTAAACAACTTATTGATCTGGAAATATAACATAAGCAGATTGTAATTAAGGCAGTGGCAGATCCAGGATTTTCATTCAGGGTGTTCGGAAAAAAAGAAGAAGCTAAATATATATTGTAATTTTTTGTCGAGGGTGTTCAAAAGTTAATATATGCATATAAATACAGAAAATTTACCCTATATATACTATAATTTTTTGCCAAGGGTGTTTGGGTGAACATCCTGACCCCCATGTGGATTCGACCCTGAATTAAGGGCTTGAACTGGAATAGATGGACTTTTAATTTTCTTTTTCTTTTCTTTTTTAGGTTTGAAAATTTCTATCAAAATTGGACTTTTGATTTTCTTACTCTGGTTGAATTCGTAAACGGAGCTAATAGAAAACTTCTAAGAAGACTATAATGGTGGGAGTATGTTTTGTGAAGAAAAAACGGAGAGAGAGAGAGAAAAGACAATATTTTATCATGCGCCCAACTACAAGTAAAACTCACTTCATGTGCCACGTAGGTATAAAGTGTTTAGTAGACACACTTCGGTGAAAGTTGGAGTGCCTAATGGAAACAAGGTACAGTTGAGGTGCCAAAATGAAATTTTATATCACGTTTAAGGGCCTTCTTATGTATTTGGCCAACTAAATATTTCTCACAAGCCAACAGTTTTTTACCTTAGAGAAACAAACAAATTTCAACAATCAATTTAAGAACCAAAAATACAAATAAAAAAATGAGAAATCATAATAGCCATACCTTCAATCCATCTTCTAATTAACCCAAACCATCAGACACCTCACAATAATTGATACTCTCCAAGTTAAACACTTTTGGATGTTTAGAATTGAATTTTTGTGTTTACTAATATTATCAATTACAATTATTATTGTATAACCTTCTGCGTCTTCCGAAAGACAAACAATACTACTTAACCCATAAACAATAGAAGTTTTCCCAAACTATGATACTAACAACACTAGGGCTCGTTTGGTTGGAAACAACTTATCCCGGGATAACTAATCCCAGGATTAGTTATTCCACCCTCAAGGTGGGATACACTCTAATCCCGGGATAACTAATTCCGGGATTATTTATCCCGAGTTTTTTTTTCTAACCAAACGTGGGATAAGGCGGTACTAATTTTTATCCCAGGACTATTTTTCTCTATCCATCATACCAAACAAGCCTGCTTAGATATTGTGTGAGTCCTAGTAGAAAATGGATTAATTGAATAATATGAATCCTTGCAGGTATGCAATACGAATTCTAAATTTTACAACTTAATCCAACATGGAATTGTCTCCTTAAAAAGTATTTCAATTTTAAAGTGCATAAAAGTCGTTTAATATTTGAAGGATATTTTGATCAACCAACATTTATATTCATGCTTTTAAAATAATATAGATATAGATAGATAAGTAGTATTGTATAATCATTGAAAATACCAGAACATGTTCTCCATTTGGTGTTATGACGATCTATACTGGGGCTAACAACGACCCTCAAGGGGGTTCATCTCACTAAGTATGTAAATCAAACTCATCTGACTTATAGCACTAATAGCAAAGACAATTTCAACACAAGTCAACTTGCATCCGTTTACTTTTGTTCACATTAATTTCTTATCTGTATCACTATCAAATTAAATGGTAAATCTTCAATTTGTCGTCCAATATACGTAATCAAAACAAGATCGACAGTGCAATCAGTGAACAACTCTAAAATATTTTATACAGCTAGTAGTCTTTATATTTTGGTCAGATATACTAGCAAACTCAACAAAATGGCATCCATATAATTGTACTACATATAAAACAGGAAAGGATCAAGGAAGAGTAGAAGTCGTCTACATCAAGACAACCAACTTGAAGAGATCATGTTATTTGGAGTTACGTTTCATCTGAACAATTTGCTCCAAACAATGAAGAAAATGAGAATTCCGTTCAATCGTTGTTAATGTCATTATGGATGAATTAGCTAATTTTATGTATAACTTTTGAAGTTTGAAGTTTCTATTTTTCTTAAGAATGTTTTTGGTGGAAGTAGCAAATCTTGTTGTAAGTTTTGAATTTGAAAAGTTTCATTAACCTCCCTTCGGGGTAGGTGAGCGTACAGAGCACGAGGAGAGTTTTGTGTTATTAAATTAGTATTCAAGGGAGGTCTCTGAAACTATCCTTAAGATTTAAGACTCTTTAATTTTTTTTTTCCTTACCAAATTTGTGTTTACTTACAAAGTTCAATAACTTCAAATAAATACCACCAACTTACAAAAATTAATAAAATCTTGAAATTGAACAAAATTAAAATTAAATCCGACACACCCCCTCCCCCCGGCCCGGCTCATCCAAGCCTGCTAAATCCTTACAGGGTAGGGACCGTGTTTGAAGCCCCTTTACCCCAAAACCCGACCCCAGCCCGACCCACTAAGGGCATTCCCTTCCAACCCAATTCTTGGACCAGTAGGTCCGACCCTTAATGTACCGGGTTGGGCTCGGGCCTCGGATATAAGTCGAAATATTATTATTATTATTATTATTATTATTATTATGTTTATTATTATTATTATTATTATTATTATTATTATTATTATTATTATTATTATTATTATTATTATTATTATTATTATTATTATTATGTCACCATCGTCATGGTGGTTTTCACGTTTCTATCTTTTCTGAAGATATCCGACCACGACAGCGATATTTCATGCATATATGTCACGAGGTGCCCATCTGCAGTAGTGCTAGTGTGACCTTTTTCTTTAGGGTATGCACAATATTTTGTTATTTTATATACCAACGTATTCCCACAAATAAATTTTTATACACATATAATAAGGGTCATAATTAACATGTTTGAGAGTCGCCGTATTATATTTCATCTCTTTTCATGTTTTGCTTGCCGCCCTACTTTATTTGAGCTAAGTTGATTTAGTGGGTTACCTCGATTAATTCACCACAATGCTATTAACTAATAAGTTTTTATTACAAAAGATAAAACTCTTTCAATTTAATTTGATAGTCGATTTTTTTTTTTTTTAAATTATCATTGTTGACAACAAACTCAATTGAATATTTCAAAGTTTCACGGAAGCCAGGTTTATTGCGATGTTTGTTTGGTATAAAAGAGAAATTCAGAAGTTAAACTTGACCGCAACCAATTAACAGCTGAATCTTCTCATTCGAATTGTTGTTAAAGTCGAAAATTAGTATAACACCGAACAACCCATTTCTTTCGCATTTGATTAAACAATATATATATATATATATATATATATATATATATATATATATATATATATATATATATATATATATATATATATATATATATATATATATATATATATATATAGGCAGTGATTTGATTGACTTTGAAAATTTCACTTTAGTTCCATCAATTCAAGCAAACGTTCTGAAGATTTCAAATCGGGGTAGTTGAGACTTGAGATGTTCGGTCAACCAAAAATTTGGGGCCATTTCAACCAATCATTAGAAACATCTTTATGTTCTGTAGAAACAGTATATTGTGAAACCAAAAAAAAAAATGTATTGTCCAAATGTAAAAGAATTGTTGTTTTCCCCAAGTCTATTAGTGAATCAACGAACGGTGAAAGATGTTCTAGTTCATTGCTTTAACTCATTTTTTTCCGTAAAAAATTTAATTTGCCATCAATAGCTCTGAATGCATTTGTTTGGTCGTTATGTGTGTTTTGCCCCTTTGACCCTCCCCATAGCCCCGTTAGAGTGTTTTTGACCAGGGGGAATGGGCGACATGGTTCCCGAGGTCATCGAGCGAGTCTTGATAGGATTTGAGGAAGTTAGAACCTTATGGTGAAAAAAGTTTGATTGATAGTTGACTTTTGAGTAAACCGACCTTTTTGGGAATTCCGCCGATTCCATGAGGTCCGGAGAATCGATTATGACTTGGTGGGATGTTTGGTTCGGTTCCCAAAGCTTTCGGGAGGGTTTTTGTACCTTTGGTTGGAAACTTGGTTTTGGCCATTTGGGGGTTGACCGGGTCAAGGTGACCTCCGTTGGGAATTCCGAGGCCACGGTTGATTTTGTAGTGCCTTTTTTACATGTATCTACATGCTTGGTTTGTATCCGGGAGGTCTCGGGTGGATGTCGGGATTTTGAGGTCCAAACTCAAAGTAGTGGGTTTCTCATGTTGAGGTCCAAACTCAAAGTGAAAAATTTGATTTGGCTATCACCACAGACAAGAAAAAGAAATGAACATATATAATGTAATAGTTTATATTTTGAGCATTGACAATGTAAAAAATACTTACAACTTCTGATCAATTTTAACGATAAGTGTAGTTCATTTTATTAAGTAGCACTCATTGGTGAATATCTAAAATAAATTGTAAATAACCTCATACAATATGTTAAATTACACTAAAAGGAAACCCTTTGTGAATGCTTTTCTGTCCATGCAGTTCAGAGAAGATTGTAAAAAAAAATTCATTATGTTTTCGATGTATATGACTTGATTCCTATATAAAAGGGATAAAATTAAACTTGATGAGTAAACAAAATATACTAATTAATGAGTGAAGAAAATTATCATAATTTATGAACTTATTGGTATAAAATAACTTTAATCAAATCACAAAAAATATACTATAACACTTTTATTTATAATAATTATTTATATAAATTACGTAGTAGTAGTAGTAGTAATAATAATAATAATAATAATAATAATAATAATAATAATAAAAATAAATTTGGGGCCTTCAAAATGTTGAGGGCCTAAGTGGCCTAGCCTTAGAGCCGCCCATGCCAGGAGGGTTAGTGTGGGTGTCCGCCCGACCCACGAGTTGGCTCGTGACAATATTAAATAAATGCATTAAAACATGGAAGCTTTTTAATCCACAAAAAATAAAAGACTTATAACTCTTTCACATGGGATATTTTTCACATAGAAAAGGGAATGTTTTAAATATATCTTTTTCGATATGTTTTGAAAGGGATATTTTTCGAGAGTCAAACGAGTTGTTCTTTGACCGTAATTTTTTCATATATCTTTTAAATATTTTAAATTATTAATTATGGCGGCTTATAGTACTTTTTACGTGGTTTCCAAATATGTAATTTTTTATTTTAAAATTTTAAAAAATTCTATGTTCAAACACGCGATCAAAATTAAAAAAATTGACTTTCGAAAAGAGAAAAATGTCAAATAAATTGGGACAGAGGGAGTATTATTTTTCCATGTCAAACTCTTCCATCTTTTTTTACCCCTCATAACAAACATCTTCATTGACTACATTTTTTTTCATCATATGGGCAAATATTTCTATACAGGGAGGAGCACGTTGGGTAGGCTATTCGACTCTTACTTTATATGGTGCACTTTTTGTTTTGATGACAAATTGCCTAAAATGTTATACTTGACCGCAAAAAGTTCGCAGCTGAATCTTCTCATTTCCAATTATTTTCAAAGTCGCAAATTAGTAACGACGCATTTCTTTTGCCTTTATAAACAAAACTTTCATAGTAGTGATTTATTGACTTTCAGAAAATTTCACATTTTTGGACCATTAATTCAAGCAAAAATTCGGAAGATGTTTGGTCAACAAAACTCTTTAGGCCCTTCAACTAATTTTTATTAGCAAAAGCAGACATGGCCGTTGATGTCAAGCGTATTTATACACTTATCCGCCGTTTATTACCCATATTTTACCTTGTTTAGAGGATGAGTTGAGCTAAATACACCTAATAATCATTACTCTTGCATTATGAGCTAAATTGTATGTGTTTGTTACAGTCAGGAAATTTTGGAGAAAATACGTGGTAAGTCGGACGAAAATGGAAACTACATGCTAAACTCGCTGAAGTGACAAAGTGAGGAAGGGACCTCACCAAGCCCAGCGCAAAGCTAGCTATAGGTGCGCCCTGCACCTCGCCCAACGTGGAGGAAGATGAGATTTGCTCAATGTTGAAGAAAAATGGCTAAGTGTAAAGTTGACATGTGACCACGTCGAGTATGGCTCAAGGCAAGGCACATTCGAGTTTAAGTCTTGCTCAGTGAGGGGGGTGTCCAAAATTGCAGAAGATTGAGAAAATTTGCTAAGTGTGAAATTAAAGAGTGACCTCGCCGAGTGTGGCTCAAGGCGAGGCATGGGCAAGTTTTGGACCTCGCTCAGCGAGCTGCAAGAGTCCTGATTTTTTTTTCTAAGTGTAAAACGAGAGTGGGGCCTCGCCGAGCAGGGCTCAAATGACCTCCCTAGAGAAAAGAGCACTCATGCTAATTTTTAGACCCGTTTTTAGTGGGCTTTGTAGGGTTATTTCTCAACACTATAAGTAGCACCCTTAGTCGTTTTTTGAGAGCCATTATGTATTATTTCGCAGAGAGCAAGGAGTAAGACCTTTCATCATAGGGTTTGAACTTTTATCTTCTTAAATTCATCTTTTCTTCATTCGAACATGAAATTTAATTGTTGTAATCCGACTATGAGTGGCTAAGCTCCCTTGTTTTGGGGTTATGGCCAAAGTATGATTGTTATCGTATGAACTTGAGTTGACGTTTATTCTATTTATCATGAGTTATTTGCTTAATCTTGTGCACGACTATTTTACTGCTGCCACGACCCGACTAGGGGCCATGACGGGCACCCAGGGCTAACCACCGAGCACCACTCATTCTATTACTCATCGTACTCGTCTTGCGTTCATTCATTAATCTCATACTTATGATAATCATAGGAGAAACCATTTTCATTTGAAACATAATTGCTTTTATATACATAAGCCCTTTGGCTATCAAAATAGTACATGTATACACGTGGGAAAATCGTGAGACCATACTACCCACACCTGCGTATCTACGAGCCTCTACTAGAGTACTAGACATATAGACGGGACAGGACCCTGTCGTGCCCAAAATACATGTACACAAAAATACTGTCTCAAAATAGCACCTCCGGAATAATGGAAGGCTCCTGTAAATCTGCTGATAGCTCCTATGGATCTGCACCGTCTCCCTGTCTACCTGTGAGCATGAACACAGCGTCCAAAGAAAAGGGCGTCAGTACGAACATTGTACCGAGTATGTAAGGCATAAGCAATAATAATACGTCAATGAAATAAGAAAGCATCAAATAAAGAGCAACCTGTAACTGACTGTCAATTATGAAAGAAATAATGCATGCTGGCTTGCTTCATAATCATCATCATATCATGTATGCATATATGTATAAGCTTCCCGACCATATAGGTACGGTGTGATAATCATTAGCCCGCGTCTATGCCTACGGCGTCCGGGGTACCATCTCATGCCGCCTATTAGTGGTGTCTGCCTATGCCATTTAGACATGGTGTATACGCTGCCGGCCTTAGCGGTGTCTGCCCGGCCATATATGCGCGGTGTAATATCATCATCATGTACTCATCATAATGCATGCATAGAAACTCAAAGACAACTATACTCTATCGGGGTGACATAAGGTCGTGAACCCGCGATTCCACTACAGAGCATTCATAAGGATTCTGCCTCACCTTGAAGGAGTTAGCATATAAGGTGAGTGTATACAATGAAAAATATCAATGGACCATAGTTAACATCATTAGCTTTGTAGTAACATCATATCATGGACTCTAGAATCTTTAGACTTAAGCTCATCATCATCATATCGTGCTCATAACGTATCTCTTATCTTTATCTCATATGGCTATTCATGAACATAGACTCTTAGTTTCCGGAATGTAGGAAATTCATGGAGATGGAGGGAAAATCATGCCATAAGATTCATGCCTTAGAAAGAAGGGACTAGCCTCACATACTTTTTCATTTAGCTATTCTATCGCTTGAACGTTCTCCTTCAATGCTCACGTTTCTACCTTCAATAGAGTTCGTATTAACGTTAGCTAATCGGTTACATGAACATGCTCAATTAAAGCTAGAGAAAGTTGGGAAACATTTCCTTTGTTTATACAACTTTCCTCATATCATATATCAACTCCTAAACGTCTATAATAACATTCACAATATCATAAGCAACAATCTTCATACAACTATATTATCCACATTTCACAATTCACTTCAATTCATCCATAATCATGGTCATAGTACACTAATACGTTTTCTCACATATAATGCTTATCCCATGTTCTTAATGTCATTTATAACATATTTATAATCACAACATATCAAGAATCATGACTCATCTCAATCTACCACTCAAAATCTCCTTATTCTCATCTTTGTAACCCATTTTCTATCTCCTTTCATAATCTAAGTCTTTCAACCTCTCAATACCTTAAACAACATGGAATGATCATAAATATTACCTTAGATAGTGTGGGAATGAGCCTTGAGTGGAAATACTTCACTTGAGCCAAAACCCTAGTTCACTCCCAATGGGACTTCTTGCCTTAGATGAACTCTAATGGGTTTCTCACACTTGATTCACTTGAATTTATGATATTGATCTTTGATTTCCTTTGTATTCTTGAAGATGAAATGTGTGGAACCCTCAAGAATCCTTGAGAGAGAGATGGAGAAGTGTGGAAATGAAATTAATGAAGTGGGAATACATATATGTAATTGAACTTAACTCAGCCCGTCGGGACTTCCACGGACACTTATACGATCCGTATAAGATTATACGGTCCGTATAAGTGGTCTTGGTTCACCATCAGGCAAAACACCACTTCTGTTGGGTGTTATACGAACCCTTATACGGACCCTTATACGGACCGTATAATGTTATACGGACCATATAAGTCAATCGTATAACCCCATCTCCCTGAAATGCTTTCCGCCGTTCGTTTGATTTCCAATCCTTATGGAACCTTCTTAACACTTGTTTAACACTTTATCACCAATCTAAAGATCATTATAACTCTTCCTTAAGGCATCATTAAGTTAACATTAGCTCGGTACTTTACGGAACTCTTCCAAGACACAACACATACTTCGCTTTTCTTAAGGGACTTTCTCTTCTTGCTTCCAACGTCTTTGGAATCTTAATTAGAATCGTTAATTAACCTCTCTTACTTATAAGAACATCGTATACTTCTCACACTACATTGGCCTATTTGCTAGGCAACGTCATGAAATTTTCTGAGGTGTAACAACTGTTTCGCGACCAGTAGGATATATATTTGATTCTTAGATTGAACTTGAGAGAGGAATATTAATATAGAACGAAGATTGAGCAGAGTAGGATCCTAAACCTGGGCATCGGGGAGCAGATTCACATCTAGGATAGAGATATACCTAGTTCGCCCTACTTGGTTGATATACAGGAATTATGAATGCGTTTGTATGAATGTTCATGACCATACAGATATAGGCGTGAAAGTAATACGAATAGGTGACTAGAGAACTCGAGAGATTCATAGTCATAAACTTAACCCTGTCAATCTGTAACTCGATAAAGAATAAGAGTCAGCGATAGTGCATACGTAACATGAATACGATAGTGCCGTAACCCTGGAATGTCTTCTCTCTGTGATAAACTCAACTTATAACCACGTTTGTTACAAATTATTCACATAAGTAGTAGTTATTTACTTTTTGCTTTATTTAGTAACCTAAACAAACATCCTTTTATTTACTTGCATAATTAGTGGCGATAGTATATTTTCATAGAACCGTTGATCATAAGTCTCTGTGGATACGATAACCGACTTCAAAAGTCACTATATTACTTGGCGACCACTTATACTTGCGTGTGTGTTGGGAGCAACAAGGTTTTGGCGCCGTTGCCGGGAACTTAGAAATCAACTGTTTTAACAGTATAAACTATTTCTGCTTTAGTTATCCATGTATTAATGTCTTAGCTGCTATTTGATTGCAGGTACTCTAATTGAATGCGAATGACTGCGAGTCAAAACAATCTTGAGGAATTCGACCCTGAGCCCGAGCGTACTTTCAACCGGCGCAGGAGAGATTTGAACTTATTGCAGAATCCGCAAGCTCTAGTCGAATTACCTATGGTCATAGCCAATAATCCACCAGCGAAAAATGAGAGAGGTTAGTGCCTCGTGTGGCAGATGTCACTTCAAGCATTATCAAGCCCACCATCAAAAGGCACTTTGAGTTGAAGCATCCTATGATTGACTTACTTCACTCTAGTGGGCAATTCATGGGAATGTCACACGAGGATCCTCAGCATCACATCCATACTTTTCTGCAGATTGTTGATACTTTTGCTACAGGAAGGATCACTAAAGAATTTATGCGGCTGACACTGTTCCCCTTTTATCTGTTGGGGAATGCAAGTAACTGGTTATTAGCAGAGCCCGCCAATTCGATCACTACATGGGATGATTTGGCGACGAAATTCTTGACAAGGTTCTTTCCACCAGCAAAGACAGCTCGACGCAGAAGGGAGATCATGTCATTTAGGCAAAAAAATAGAGAAAATTTGTATCAAGCATGGGAGAGGTTCAAGGGTCTTCTCAGAGATTTTCCTCACCACCATCAAACGAATGAAGTTCTGGCACATACATTTATTGAGAGTTTGGATGCCCAACATAAGTCATCACTAGAAACGGCTGCAGGAAGGCAGGTTCTTGATTTGAGCTATGAAGAATTATTCACATTATTGAGCAGGTTTACTCAGAGCACTCCGGACTGCAAGATGACATAAATAGCAATTCAGTTAAAGTACCGAGTATTTTTGAAGTGGATAATTTTACGACACTATCAGCATAGATTGATGCCATACGCACTGAAATTAAGAAGTTAACTGCTGCGCAAGCCCAACCACAGGTGTAAGAAGTGCAACAAGCCAACATTTTTGGTGAAGTCTGCGTAGAAGGTCACACGAGCGATATGTGTCCTGCGAATCCAACATCCATATACTTTGTGGGTAATGTAGGAAGGGGGCAAGGTAATAATAATCAGTATGGTAATACGTACAACTCTAACTAGAGAAATCATCCAAATTTCGGTTGGAGAAGTAACCAGGGTAATCAGAAACAGAATTATCAGCCACCACAAGTACCTCAGGCTCCAACACCAGTTACTCAAGCTCCCGCAAATAGTATGGAAGAGATGATGAAAAAGATGATGGGTTATATGCAAAAGATGATGGTAGAGCAGCAAAAGTTGATAGCAGAAAATCAGAACCGTGACTTGGCAGTGCAAAACTTAGAGAGACAAATGGGTCAGATAGCTGGTGCTCAGAACACCAGACCACAAGAGGGACTTCCAAGTGACACTGATCCAAATCTGAAACCATGTGCAGCAGTGTCTCTCAGAAATGAGAGGCAACTAAAGGAATTGGTCCCCAAGAAAGTGGTTCCGGCAGAAGCAGTTACTGAAGATGAGGTTATTGAGATAGAGAGAGTGGCGAAGACATCGGTGGTAAAACAATAAC
This sequence comes from Lycium barbarum, assembly GCF_019175385.1. Taxonomy (NCBI): domain Eukaryota; kingdom Viridiplantae; phylum Streptophyta; class Magnoliopsida; order Solanales; family Solanaceae; genus Lycium; species Lycium barbarum. The sequence goes on along the minus strand of NC_083346.1, from coordinate 24,688,531 downwards.
AGCCAATGGTTACCAAACCACCACCTCCGTTCCCTCAAAGGTTGGCAAAACAGAAGGAAGAGGCCATATACAAAAAGTTTCTTGATTTACTAAAGCAAGTACATTTGAATGTTCCTTTAGTGGACATGCTGCAAGGGATCCCAAAATATGCCAAGTACATCAAGGACATCATGAAAAACAAGAGTCATTTCACAGAGTATGATACAGTTGCACTTACTGAGGAGTGCACTTCCCATTCAAAACAAATTTCCTACAAAGTTGAAGGGTCCAGGCAGTTTCACTATCGAAATCACGATTGGAAAGCAAGTCATTCCACGTGCACTGTGTGATCTGGGGGCTAATATCAACTTGATGCTGTCGTCTATGTTCAGAAAACTGGAGTTGGGAAACTTGAGACATACTACTTGTTCTGCATCACATATCTTTAGCTAGGCCCGAGGGTATTATTGAAGATGTTCTGGTGCAGGTTAGGTCTCTCATATGTCTGACAGATTTTGTTATCTTGGATTTCAAGCCCGATTCGAAAGTCCCATTTATTTTGGGGCGTCCATTTTTGGACACAGAAAGAGCGTTGATCGATGTAGCAGCACGGTAGCTAACTATGAGGGTACACGATAAAGTTAAAGTATTTAATGTGTACAAATCCCTCAAGTTTCCCGCAATCTATGAGGAACTTTCTGCTATCAATGTGGTGAATGACGACACTAGGAGACCTCTCATTACTTCTCATGACCTGTTGAAGAAAGCACTAGTAGGTGAAGATATTTTTGGAGATACAGAAGCGGTTGAGATGATGCAGGTTCTTAACCTAGCAGGCATTTACATTCGAGAGGTGAATTTTGAGCCGTTTGACAGAAAAATTGGGCCACCGCCCAAGTTGTTGATAGAGAAGCCCCCGAAATTGGAGTTGAAGCTTTTACCCACGCATCTCAAATATGTTTTTTTAGGTGAGGGTGGAACTCTACTAGTTATATTGGCAGCAGAGCTCACTGATGAAGAAGTAAAGATTTCTCTGGAGGTTTTGAAGAGTAGAAAGAAGGCCCTTGGTTGGCAGATCTCAAATATTCGGGGAATCAGTCCAGATTTTTGCATGCCTAAGATATTTATGGAGGAAGATCACAAGCCGAATATGTAGCACCAGAGACGGTTAAATCCACTGATGAATGAAGTAGTTAAGAAAGAGGTGATAAAGTGGTTAGATTCAGGCATCATCTACCCCATTTCTGATAGCAAGTAGGTGAGCCCCGTACAATGTGTCAAACAAAGGGTGGGATGACAGTGGTAAAGAATGACAAGAATGAGCTCATCCCAACTAGAACTGTAACAGGGTGGTGGATTTGCATGGATTACAGGAAACTGAATGAAGCTACAAGAAAGGATCACTATCCTATTCCATTTATCGATTAGATGCTTGACAGATTAGCAGGCCAGGAGCACTATTGCATCCTTGATGGATATTTTGGATATAATGAGATAGCAATTGCACCAGAAGATCAGGAGAAGACAACGTTCCCTACGGTACATATGCTTTCAAACGAATGCCGTTTGGACTCTGTAATGCACCAGCAGCATTTCTACGGTGCATGATGGCTATATTCTCTGATATTGTGGAGGATTTTGTAGAAGTGTTCATGGATGACTTCTCTATTTTTGAGAATTCGTTTGCAACATGTTTGCGGTATCTAGATCGCGTGCTTGCAAGATGTGAAGAAACCGACTTGGTGCTGAACTGGGAGAAGTGTCACTTTATGGTTCGAGAGGGTATTATTCTGGGAAATAAGGTGTCGAGAAAGGGCTTGGAGGTTGATTGTGTGAAAGTGGATGTGATTGAGAAACCACCACCCCCAGTCTCTGTTAAGGGGGTGCGCAGTTTTCTCGGTCACGCAGGATTTTATAGACGTTTCATTAAGGACTTCTGTAAAATATTGAGCCCTCTATGCAAGTTACTTGAGAAGGAAGTTAAGTTTTTATTCACTGATGCATTGTGCAGGCTTTTGAAGAGTTGAAGTGGAGGTTGGTGACTGCACCAATAATGATTGCTCCTGATTGGAACTTGCCATTTGAATTAATGTGTGATGCTAGCGATACTACTGTAGGAGCTGTTTTGGGCCAGAGAAAGAATAAGATGTTCCACTCTATCTATTATGCCAGGAAGACATTGGATGCTGCTCAGATGAATTATACAGTTACGAAAAAAGAATTGTTAGCTGTGGTGTATGCGTTTGATAAATTTCGGTGTTATCTTGTGGGAACTCATGTTATAGTGTACACGGATCATGCTGCACTCCGATACTTATTTAGCAAGAAATATGTGAAACCCAGGCTTATTCGGTGGATTCTCCTATTGCAGGAGTTTGATGTGGAAATCAAAGACTGTAAGGGGACAGAGAATCAAGTGGCTGACCATTTATCGAGACTAGAGAATCACTATCATGTGGTAGAAGACGGTCAAATTCAAGAAGTTTTTGCTGATGAGCAACTTTTTGCTATTCCTGCGGCAGAAGTACCATGGCATGCAAATATTGTGAACTTGATAGTGAGTGGAATCTACCCACCTGAAACTACTACACAACAGAGAAGGAAGCTCTATCATGATTCGCGGTTCCACATATGGGATGAGCCCTATTTGTTCAAGCAAGGCCCTGATCAGTTAGTAAGAAGATGCATTCCATAAACAGAGGTGAGTCAAGTGTTGGAGCGTTGTCATTCCTCCCCATATGGGAGACATCATAGTGGAGATCGCACTGCTGCAGAAGTGTTACAATCTGATTTTTATTGGCCCACATTATTCAAAGATGCACATGCGTTTGCTAGGGGATTTTTATTGGCCCACATTATTCAAAGAGGCATGAGATGCCTTTGACCAATATTTTGGAGGTAGAGATATTTGACGTATGTGGTATTGATTTTGTGGGGCCGTTTCCTCAATCTTATGGGAATAAATACATTCTCGTGGCCATTGATTATGTATCTAAGTGGGTGGAGGCAATCTCCTTGCCTACGAATAATGCAAAAGTGGTGGTGAGCTTTGTGAAAAAGAACATATTCACTAGGTTTGGGACCCCACGGGCGATGATTAGAAGAGCACACTTTCGCAATCATTTAATGAGGAATCTCTTGAACACATACGGGATGAGGCACAAGGTGGCGAGTGCATACCAGCCACAGACCAGTGGACAGGTAGAAGTATCGAATCGAGAAATAAGGCAGATTCTTGAGAAACTGTTGATACACAAAGGAAAGATTGAGTTATGAAACTCGATGATGCACTGTTAGCCTATCGAACAACATATAAGACGCCTATTAGGACTTCTCCCTATAGGATAATTTAGGGGAAGGCCCGTGACTTGCCTGTTGAATTGGAGTATAAGGCATATTGGGCAATCAAAAAGCTCAACCTTGACATGGAGCTTACGGGAAAGAAGCGGATGTTGCAGTTCCATGAGCTTGATGAATTTTGACTGGAAGCCTACGAGAATGTCAAATTGTATAAGGAGAAGACCAAGAGATGGCATGATAGGAAAATCCAACAACGGTCTTTGAACCTGGCCAGTTGGTCCTGTTGTTTAACTCGAGGCTCAAGCTGTTCCCTAATAAGCTGAGATCGAATTGGTCAGGTCCTTTTGAAGTGGTAAGCGTGGAAAAGCATAGAGTTGTGGAGTTGCGTAAGCTAGAGATCGAGGAAACTTTCTTGGTAAATGGACAGAGAGTGTAGCATTATTGGGCTGAGGATGTGGACAGACACAAGAACTCAGTGGATCATTCGAATGAGTAAGCGAAGGACCTGCATCATGCCATAACGTTAACTAAGGCGCTTCTCGGGAGGCAACCCGAGTTTGTAATGTAAAATGTATACGAAAAACACACAAAAAAAAGGAGTGGTGCCACGACCTAAACTACGGCGCTAGTTGGGAGGCAACCCAACGTTTTATTTCTTTCATAGTTAGGATTTTCATTCATGCTAACAGGTAGTATTGAAGTGGTGTTTTACAGGTAAAATGGTGGAAATGGGTGTTATAGCGAAACGGGTAACAAATGGGGTGAAAAAAAATTTCTAAGGCAAAAAGTGAACAAGTACCTTGCTGAGTGCGGCTCAAAGCGAGGAACCTGCTTGCTCGGCGAGCAGGTAAGTCAAAAACGCGAAAAATGTTTAAAAAAAATTCTAAGGCAAAAAATGAAAAAAGGCCTCACCGAGTGCGGGCCAAGGCATGGCCACTGCTCTCCTTGAGCCTCGCTCAGCGAGCTGGGCTTAAAATTGAATCTTTTTTTGTTTAGTGTCGGGTCGACCCAACTTGACCCAGCTAAAAGTGAGAATTAAAACCATCTTTCCCTCCTTATTCCCCCATTCCAACCGTACCCCATTCCCCTAAAACCCTTCACCACTTCAAACCTTCTTCTCTATTCTAAGTGTTTGCCCTCCAAATTCTTGTAAGTTTTTCTTTTGCTTTCTTTCTTTCTATTTTCATTTTCTTTTTCTGAAACATGGTATGTGTTCATCCCATTCCCATTCCCCCATTACATTAAATGATGAAATTGCTTCTAAATTATTGCATGTGTTCTAAAATTATGAAAATTATAAGCTTTTGAGTTTATGTTAATGGTGGAAGTTGACAATGTGAAATTTTGATAATGGAGAATGTGGATTTCGAAATTGTGATAATGATTAAAGCTTGGGTGTTGCTTAGTCCTTGAATTCCATGCCAAAATTTTGGTTATTCATCACCCTGTAACCATTAAATAGGTTGTTGCACAAACAATGCATCCCAAGTGTTCGATGAAATGCCCCAAAGTATATTCATGGGCAAAATGATCTTAACGATGGATGGATGGCGACCGTCTTGAGGGAACATTAGTTGTAGGATGTTAGTTTGTGTGATTTGCCTCACGAACGTGCAAATATTTAAGTGCGGGGTGGTTTGTTAGAATCTCAAGCTATGAAAGCTTTGAAATTAGGTGTTGCTAGTCGCGTCGATAAAAATGTTGACAAAAAAAATACGTGGGAAGTCTGAGTACCATTCCCGTGACTAGTTGACACCCACACTAGTAAACTAAGTGTAGGGTCGTTCCGACACCCAATTGGGTCAGTTAGTTAGCCGCTTCTGACACTAATGTTTTTGTTTGGTTGACACATGTGCTTAAAGTATGGGAAAACCAAAGCAAACGGGAGGCAAAAGAAAGGAGAAGGCCACTGATAATCCAACTAGGAAAAGAGCTCGTACTGGCCAATCTTCTTAGGGCCAGTCTTTACATGGCGCTAGCTCTATACCGGTTGCGGATGAAAGTAGCCAACCACACTAAGCTGACCAACCTCAAGGGAACAACAAAAGAGAGTGCAAAGAAAATATGGGTTGTACTGGGTGTAGGATTACGGGCGTGGGTGGTACAAAAATCTCAAATCCATGAAATGCCTACTTTAGACACCTTAGGAAGCTAGCCTCAAAGCACAACATTTTGACATCTGGGCGCGAATTTATGAGTTGGGATTCCAGTTTGTCTTTAAAGACCTAGGTATATGTAACACGCATTTAGTGCGCGAGGTGTATGCTAATTGGGTTGTTGATGATGCGGGTGAAATTTGTGTTCGAGGTGTGGTAGTGCCTTTCACTGATGACTACATATGTGATTTTCTGGGGACCCCGAGTGGTGTTGACAAGGATGCATTTGAGTAATTGGTTCTTTGGCCTCCTTATCGACAGATGAGGCATACTCTATGTGGACCCTAGTCTAATGTTAGGTGGCTTCGCAGCTCTAATTATAATTCACATAAATCTTTTCCCCTTGCCCACATGACACAAAAGGTAAGGGTGTGGCTCCGAATTGTATGTGCGAGGATTATGCCGGTTGGCCACTATTCTGATGTGAGTAGAGAGAGGATCTGCAAGGTGTTTGCCTTGATGACAGGTCAGCGAATTAATATGGGGGAGATACTGAAGAGAAACATGAAAAAAATTCGCGAAGATCATAAAGCCCGCAGGTTTTTATTTGGTAGTACCCTCACTCATATTTGTCGTAAGGATGATGTGGATGAGGAGGATCTAAATGGTAAGGTGCCAGTGATAGGACCAGCTGTTGATGTGACCTCAGTAAAAACCTAGATGGTATTCATGGGCATAATCTGACAGCTTCTCAGCATCATACTAGAGATGACTCCATCATGGCTAACATGTATGCACTCTAGCGCCTTCATTTGACACTTGGCCTACACGCTGCTACAGCTGAGCAGCTAGCCTATGTTGATGAGTGATTTCCGCTCAATGCACACGCCAGGGTGTTATGCAAATTTGGGGAGGAGTATGAAGAGCCCTTAGATGATGATATACCTACTCCCAAGACAGTGCTACAGGAGCCAGTAGATGCTATTGTAGATGAGGACAAGCAGGTGGATATGATGGGGGTGATCCAAATGCTGCCCCCACGAGCAGTGATGAGGAGTCTGGAGATGATGCGGATGCTGCTGATGATGATGAGTCAAAAGATGATGATGCTAACTATCAGGATGAGAGTGATGACTATACAGGGAGTTATTTCTTACCCCTATTTTGTCTTTCCATTTGTGCACCGGGGACAGTTCTTGATTTTAAGTGTGGGGTAGGGAGTAAACTCTTTTATTTTGGGTCGGTAATATTCATTACTATGTTAAGTAGCCTTGTTATAGGTTGTGGTACTTCAAACTATTCATGGCCTGTAATAAGTAATATTAATGTAGTAATAGTTAATATTATTCTATTGTGTCTTGCTAGTAGTTAGCGCACCCCTTGGTTTTTGTTTTCGGTTCTTTTCCAAGAGGTGTTTTGAACCGTAGATTTTCTTATTTTTAGGAAAAGGTGTAGTGTGAGCCCTATTGAACCAATTGAATACTAGGTGCTAGGAATTAGGTACACCATTGACAACATGAGCAAGCCATGAAATTTTGTGGAAGTGAAATCATGCTTAAAAACAATAACTTGTGTTGAATAGCCTAAGTTCTTCTAGTTGACTCGTTGATAAATTTTGGCTTAGAAATGTTTGCATTGAATTCGTGTTCTTGTTTGCTATATAGAGGGTCAATGTGGATCCATTTTGAACCATGAGTGTGCCATGTGTGGTGAGTGTTGTTATATATATTTCGTGTCTTATATTGATGTCTAGAACTTGCCCGTATGTCTATGAAGTGAAACAAAGTGTGTTGAATTAGAAAATGATATAGGCATTTCATTGTTAGCCATAATTTTGACCTTCTATTTTGCCTACCCATATGTAATGATCCTTGTCAGCCCGTTTGAGCCTTTAGCCTATTTTATTTGATAGCCACATTGTAGCCATCCCTTTTGTTGGTTTATCCTATAATATTTGATCCCGAACTCCTAGAGCACTTTAGAAATTTAGCGCTTGAAAGTAAATGGGAAGATATAAGGGGACGTCAAGGTGAAAATTAGAGGAAAATAAGATTGAGGGTGCACTTGTTGAATATGTTGAATGTATGTTGATAGTAGGGAGTCATAAAAAAAAAAGAATAATAGAAAAATTGCTCCTTACTAGTGGTGTATGCGGAAAATAAAGAGAGTGCTTAATATGCAAAGGGTGCGTAAGGTGAAGTGGAAAAGAAGGGTTGAAATATTGAAACAATAGGAAGCGCATAAAGGATTGGGAACACATATGTCTTAAAGTGCTTAGGGAGGCTAGTCACTATTTACCCAAATGATTCCTACCAGTCCCTTAGCCGACATTACAACCATGAAAAGTCCTACTTGATTCTATACTTGATATGCTTTTGTTAGTGGAGTATGACATTAAGGGCAAGCCTATGGTACGTCGTATGAGCATGTGAATTTTTCTTGTGAGAGTGAGCGTAATTCTGTCTATTCATTGCCCTTGTTCTGTGTTCATTCGAAAAAAAAAATCAGGCAACTCTCTTTGTGGTAAGGGCACATAATTGGTAAGAGATTGGCGACATGTTTGATTCATTTATTAGGCGGTAGGACCGTTTTTGCCTACATTCTGAATTGCCAGTCAGCTAGAGGCTAAGGTGTTGGACGAAGTTGTTGGCATGTGTGAAATTTGTGGAAGGTAATGTTTAAAATGTCGGGGTGACCTTTTTTTGATGCAGACCTGTTCATTTGTGAATTGAAAGTGGAATTGAGTATGTCTAGTGGTTTGTTCGAGGATGAACAAAGGTTTAAGTGTGGGGTGGTGATGTTAGGCGTATTTATATGCTTATCCACCATTTATTACCCATATTTTACCTTGTTTAGAGGACGAATTGAGCTAAATACACCTAACTAATCATTAGTCTTGCATTACGAGCTAAATTTTATGTGCTTGTTGCAATCAGGAAATTTTGTAGAAAATACGTGGTAAGTCGGATGAAAATGGAAATTGCATGCAAAACGCGCCGAAGCGACAAAGTGAGGAAGGGACCTCGCCGAGCTCAGCTCAAAGCTAGCTATAGGCGCGCCCTGGACCTCGCCCAATGTGGAGGAAGATGAGATTTGCACAATGTTAAAGAAAAATAGCTAAGTGTAAAGTTGACATGTGACCTCGCGGAGCGTGGCTTAAGGCAAGGCACAATCGAGTTTTAAGCCTCGCTCAATGAGGGGGGTGTCCAAAATTGCAGAATATTGAGAAAATTTGCTAAGTGTGAAATTGAAGAGTGACCTCGCCGAGCGTGGCTTAAGGCGAGGCATGGGCAAGTTTTGGACCTCGCTCAGCAAGCATGGGCTTCAAAAATGCAAGAGTCCTGAATTTTTTTTTCTAAGTGTAAAACGAGAGGGGGCCCTCACCGAGCGTGACTCAAAGCGAGGCCCTGATGAGTTTTAGGCTCCCTAGAGAAAAGGGCACTAACGCTAATTTTTAGACCCGTTTTTGGAGGGCTTTGTAGGGTTATTTCTCTACTATAAGTAGTACCCTTAGTCGTTTTTTGAGAACCATACGTAAAATTTCGCAGAGAGCAAGGAATAAGACCTTTCACCGTAAGGTTTGAACTTTTATCTTCTTAAATTCATCTTTTCTTCAATCGAACATGAAATTTAATTGTTGTAATCGGACTATGAGCGGCTAAGCTCCCTTGTTCTGGGGTTATGGCCAAAGTATGATTGTTATCGTATGAACTTGAGTTGACGTTTATTCTATTTATCATATGAGTTATTTGCTTAATGTTGTGCACGACTATTTTACTGCTTCGCGAACAGTAGGATATATATTTGATTCTTAGATTGAACTCGAGAGAGGAATACTAAGATAGAACGAAGATTGAGCAGAGTAGGATCCTAACCCTGGGCATCGGGGAGCAGATTCGCGTCTAGGATAGAGATATACCTAGTTCCCCCTACTTGGTTGATATACAGGAATTATGAATGCGTTTGTAAAAATGTTCATGACCATAGAGATATAGGCGTGAAAGTAATACGAATAGGTGACTAGAGAACTCGAGAGATTCGTAATCATAAAATTAACCCTGTCAATCAGTAACTCGATAAAGAATAAGAGTCTGTGATAGTGCATGCGTAACATGAATATGATAGTGCTGTAACTCTGGAATGTCTTCTCTCTGTGATAAACTCAACTTATAACCACGTTTGTTACAAATTGTTCACATAAGTAGTAGTTATTTACTTTTTGCTTTATTTAGTAACCTAAACAAACATCATTTTATTTACTTGCATAATTGGCGGCGATAGTATATTTTCGTGGAACCATTGATCATAAGTCTCTGCGGATACGATAACCGGCTTCAAAAGTCACTATATTACTTGTTGACCACGTATACTTTCGTGTATGTTGGGAGCAACAGCTGTCTCAACAACATTGAAGGCCTAAAGCCAAACTTCAAAGAGGGGCCCTAATTATGTGTTTTTTTTTTAAAGAGAAAGGTCTTCATATATATTCTTATTTAAAGTCTACTTTTCTATTTTTTTAGATGCAAAGTAAATGGCCAAATAAGCTCCCAGCGTTTGACCGAAATCCCAACTACACACTATACCTTTGCAATGAGTCCTATTACCCCATAGACTAATTTAAAATGGAATATATTGCTCCCTAAATGCTGATGTGGCATGAGGTGGCAAAGAGAGTGAGAGGCAAAAATAGAATATTAAAATTTTATTTTATAAGTAATTATTTATTTAATATTAATTTTCTGATTGTTTAAAGTCTTTCTCTTTCTTTTTCATTTTCTTTCTCTCTTTCTCTTTCTTTTTCATTTTCTTTCTCTTCTTTCTTCTTCCCTTCAACACTTCACCGGATTCAGGTTGTCGGAAAATACCATCGACTCACACCTTACTATTTAGCCACCACCAAGCATTCCCACGTCAACTGAATATGAATCCAAATAATTGAAAAATACTCATTATCCATGAAAAAATTTAAACCGATTAACAGAAAACTAATCCTCAATTTATCCCATGTATCTGTACAAATTTACAAGTCATGCCTTCTGGCCCAAAATTAAGATAACTTAGAAGCAATTCCCACTTTGCATTTTCATCTAATTTCTCAAAACTTAAGATGATACAAACGCAAAATCAAACCCCATGTTGTCTAATGCCCCAAGTCGTCCTTTTGTGGGAGTTTTATTGCCCCTTTTGAGCACCAAATTGCTGTGAAGTCACTAGCAATTTTTTTTTCTTTAAAGAGCATTCTCCACCATAAAACACCCACTGTTTCCCACCATTAGTGCCACCCCTTAGAACCTCCATAGCACCACCAAGTTCCGCCTTAGTACCATTGACCATAGTCTTCTTCAACCCATCTCGACCCAAAACAGAGTTGTCGGTGGCGGCACACTAACACCATCTGAACCGAACCAACCACGGAACCACCATAAATCTCTGGTAGAAGAAGGACATATGAGGAAGATAAAGGAAAGAAAAATAAAAAGAACAAGAAATTAAAAAAAGTAGAGTAATATCCCTGAAAACTACGTTCTTCCTCCAAGGTGGAGCCACCACCCAATTCGCCACCATTCCCCTCAATAGCTGCATACCGGAGGATGCCGTTGATTACATCGTCACTGGTTCATGGGGTTACAAAGTTTACAAAGAACCAGGAAATTACTGCAAACCCAATGTCATATGAAGTGGCAATCGGAAAAATACACCAATATCTCATGTTTTGATTCGTTGGAACAAAACCCGGATATTGGTTCGTAGGAACAAAACCAAGATGCCAAGGATTTGCATATAAGCTCGAATGAAACCATTCACGAGGTTGAATTCAAGGATTACCCCAAAACCATTCTAATTGCTGACATGTCCTACAATCTCTGTTCAAAGCCATGTTTATTTACGCTGGTGCACAAAAAAATGTTGGTCCATCTGGAGTCACAATCGCGATAAGAGAAAAAATAGAATAAGTAATAAATTAAAAAAAAAAAAAGGGAAAGGATAAGAAAAAATTGGAAAAATAAAATAATTGAATTTTACACGTGTCAAGCGCGTGTGCTTCACCAACTAACACATCTGTGAGTGTGGCGTTTTAAGGGTGGATATATTCCACTTTAAAAATGCTCGGGGGAGGGGAGGGGGGGGGGGGGGTTAATAGAACCCTCACAAATATATAGTGTGTAGTTGAGATTTCGGTCAAATGCTGGGGGCTCATTTGGCCATTCTCAAATTTTCCCACCTTACACACACACAAAAAAAAAAAAAAAAAAAAAAAGGCTACTTTTCATTGTGCTAATTATTGCTAAATGCCAGCCTAGTTAGAAATATCAGATTCTGCTAACATTACATAGATGGATAGAATCCCAGAAACTACACAAAGATTTGTTTTGCTCGTTATTTTCTAAAAACTAAGAAGTGAATAGATTATAGAATACTCAATAGTAAATATGAATGGGGCTTTAGCTTTAGGGTTTTCACTAGATACTTTATATATAGGGGTAAAATGTAAATATGTTAATTCTTAACGGGATAACGGTTTACTCGTTAAGGAAATTAAGTAATTCGCCCTCGCACAGATAAACCGTTAAGTATAAAATCTTAATCCGTTCATCAACCTTTAATCCGATAACCCAATATCAATAAGCTAATTTTACGATTCGGTTATTGATTACAGTTCGAATTTGAACAGCCTTATCTATCTCTCTGCTCTTTCTTGTTTATCACTTTATTGCTTTTAGCCCTTCAATATTTCGAAAGTAGCACTTTAATATTGTGGACAGAATTTGTGGAAGATCGTCAACATCACAATAGTTTGTAATTCCATGTGCTCTTATATATGTAACTGAGTCGTCCTTTTTTATTTGGAGATGTCAAAGTACATATATTGCCGTTATTTCATTCATAATATTAACTAATACTTACTCTGACAAGTTTTATATATAACTAATTAACTTAAAATTTTGATTTAATGTCTTCTCCATAAAAGTTTTAAGATATTTTCTTTAACACTCTGAGGTTCAACATTGCTATAGCGAAACAAATCAAGTCGCAAATTCACTAGCTAAATGGAGTATTAATTACCAGTTAAGACCACATTCAAATGATTTCTATAAGGCATAAACAGGGAGGAATATTTTTTGTGTAAGAAGATCAATGAGGATCACGACAAATTTTAACACATTGGACCCTTTCATCTTGTATTTTATGTACAGTTTGTATAGTTATGCTTTATAGTTGCTTTATTCAGGGATTCTTATCCCTTCTATGCTTTTGTAATTAAGGTAAGGAGAAAATCGCGCCACTAATACTATACAACAAAAAATAATAATTAAAAAAAAGAAAATATTTTCTTTCACTGTTACTCAATTAAATCAATCAGGTTAATAAATATCTTATATAAATTACATGGCTATTCAAGTTGGGTCATAGAAAGGATGGGACACAAAGAGTCGTTATATATATATATATATAAACTAAAAAAAATACAAAATGAAATGTTTTCTTTCCCTACATCGATGCTATTGTAATTGAGGTCCTAAGGATAGAGGGTCTCCCCCCGAGAAATTTTATTTTGTGTGAGACATTCAATGTCATATATGAGTGAGGCTAGCTATTGTTTGACACCTGGGACCGTGGACCCCACTTCAACCACTAATTTTCCTCCCTCATACTCACCACTCTCTCCCTCACATCGAGTCCGGAACCAAAATGCCCCTCAAAAAAACATTTTGAACCAAAATACCCCAATAAAAAAAAATGTTACCAAACTACCTTTAGCGCAGTAATTTACTGCGCTAAAGCAGTTAACGGGGACGGCTCCGTTAACTGCCATACCGCAGTAATTTACTGCGCGCCTCTTTTTTTTTTTTTTTTTTTTTTCTGGTTAACCCTTCTTTCATTATATTTTTTAACGTATTTTGACCATAGATTAATCATACTTCGAGACCCTGAAACTTCAATATTTTATATAGAAATATAAAACCCTACTTATTTTTGTACGATTAATAAGGTAGGATCAATACATCAAGGATACACAAAAGTTCGGATGACCGTTTTAGTGATTGAAAAGTGCTCGAACACCATTTTCGTTTGAAGGCTCGGTGCCATTAGCTTGAAGTTCTTTACGAATACTTAAACTTGTTCATTAATAATTAATCAAAAGTTAGTCAAAATGGCAGCATTCATACAAAAAAAAAAAAACTTAATTAAATTGCATCATTCATAACCTTGAGTAGATGAAAATACTTAACATACTAATATTTTTCAAAATAACAGCATCATCATAAATTAAAGTTAAAACTAAAATCACAACATTCTTAATCATCATCAGAGTACAAGTCCTCAATATCGTCCTCAAAAAAATATTGGCGGTTTCTTAAGACACATCTTTTTTCAATAGCAGTTAGTTCTCTACCGGTTGATGATGCTTGTTCTTCGGCCAACTTTAGTATGTAAAATCTACATCGTCTTGCCAGCATTCTGTTGTTTTCTTTTCTAATCCTTTGCACGACAAGCTCGCAAGTTTCTGGACCTACTTGAGGCATGGTTAAGGAGTACCTTGTTGGGATTGGAGCGTTGAGATTTTCCAAGTGACGAACAAGACGTTCTGATTCGGCAAGCCGATGTGACCATTCTCGGCGTAAACCACAATAATATTCCAGCAGATCTGAATATTTCACACTGCAGAAATCATCATTACGCTCTATAAGAAGGTGAGGGTATTTAGCTCGTCTAGTTTGAAATCACTGTTATCGCTCGAAAAACTGCTATGATTTGAACTCTCATCATCACTGCTATTTGGTTCTTTTGGAAAGAGTAAAGACCAAGCTGAGTTTCTACTACTCGACATTGAATACGTTATAGTCTAATAACAAACAAAAGGACTACTTATATAGTTGCAAACCCCCAAGTACCCTCGGGGGGGGGGGGTAAGGGGGAGGGTCTTTATGACCCTACCTACTTACCTTATTATAAGAAAAATATTAATCTTCATCGGACATTTCACAGTCCGAATCCCACTTGGATCTAAATCTTGTGCTACCATGTATACCATATTCTACCCTATGGTAATGTATTTGCATCCGATTGTTCTCTTCGCGAAAATGATTAAAATAAACTCTTGTGGAGTTCCGCGAGGCATTGACATAGCACGTTTTTTTTTTTGGCGTTTAAGCCCTATTGACGCTAACTTGTGTTCCAGTGCTGCAACCTCCCTAACACGCCAATCCCACTCCTCTCTCATTTTATTATTGTATTCTCGATTGAATCTGTCATTAAGTTTATTTGAGTAATGAAAATCATCATCATCTAGTTCCCAGGTCCTACCCATTGCTTCAAATATATTTGCTGGAGTGAACGATATAACACGACTAATATCTCTAAATTGGTCAAAAAATGACATAGTAACTCAATTTTGTGTGATATGGTGTGTCGTTGGTAACAACTATTCGTCAAATTACGTTATATAAAGTTTGATTCGAATCATGACGTTTTTCTGTTTGACAGTTGAGGTGACAATATGCTGTAGCGGTATAGCACAGTAAAATATTGCTTTATTCCAGTATAACGCATTAAATTACTGCGTTATACTGTCATAACGCAGTATTTTACTGCGCTGTGACAGAATAACGCATTAATTTACCACGCTATTCTGCCAGGACCTGACATAACGCAGTTATTTCATGCGTTATGCAATATTCCATACTTAATTTGAGTTGATGTAACATTGCAACACACACTAATTGCATGCATGCGTTGGTTATATATTCAAACTTCAAATCTTATTAATACCGAGTTCGTATAAGGCAAAAAATTCTAAGTTTCATTTTTTGCATTTTGTATTCCTCCTAAATTATTCAAAATATGGCAGATGTTCCAAGAATTAGAGTTTCTTTATTCTGGGACGGACAAATTACATTCGAGAAAAATAATTTGTGCTATGATTCTCCCCCAAAATACCAAGTTAAGTTTCCACTTGACTTAAAATTCTCAAAACTACTCCAAGTCTTGTATAATAGACTACAAGTTAATAGAAGTGATTTTGATCTAAATATAATTGAAAAATATCCAATGTCATTTACGCCGCAAGGTGTAACTAGTTACAGACAGTGGTACATTCAAGACGATGATTCTTTGACTGATTATTTGAAGGCGACTTATGATTATAGGCAATTCATAACTTTAAACGTCCTTGAAATGTATATAGAGAAGGTCTCCATTAATCGACTTGAATTCATGGCTAGGGCTCCTCGGGAAGCTCGAAACATACCTCATCGGGAAGCCCCGTCTATAATTCAGGCCGAAGTCACTCAAGCGGAACCTACTTATCAACACAGTTACTCTGACATGAGTACCTATGAAAGCATTTTGACTAGCCAAATGCCTCTAGATAGTTTAAGTCAGCAATTTGACGGGCAGTGGTAAATATTCATTTTTTTATAATATTATTATTATTATGCTTATTATGTGTAGTGGCACTTGAATGCTACTAATGATGACGATTATATTATTTAGGGGTTATACACCTGATATGGATCATATCGGACGGTCTCCTCAACCGGGATGGATGAATCAGGTTGGAACATCCTCATCCTATCCAACAACTCAAAGCGATGGTCCTTCCTCAAGTTTCGGTGCAGTTGATTACTATCGGTACGTCTATTTTTTTTTTAACATCAATAGTGTTATTTGATGTGTAGCAGTTAAAATACCCTAATTTCTTATATAGGGAGAATGTGGTGGTTGCACCATATTATAAGCAAAGGCCTGCTATGGATAGTCCGGATTATCCGAATTATATAGTGCCATCATCCAGCGATAGTGAGGAAATACCTAATGTGGAGGAAAGTGACGATGAGATTGAGGTTGGAACTAATCCTCAACATCAAGTAGAACTGTTGCAAGACATGATGAGCAGTCCGGCAC
This sequence comes from Lycium barbarum, assembly GCF_019175385.1. Classification (NCBI taxonomy): domain Eukaryota; kingdom Viridiplantae; phylum Streptophyta; class Magnoliopsida; order Solanales; family Solanaceae; genus Lycium; species Lycium barbarum. The sequence continues at coordinate 24,672,248 of NC_083346.1, read as the reverse complement.
ACTAGGAGGAACTGAATTCACAGCAACTATTTGAACAACAAGAGTCGACTCCGGTTCTGCCGCAAAGCCAATTTCAACAGTAAGAGTCGACCCCGATTCAGTGGCATTCCGATGAGATCCCCTATCTTGATCATCTTCAAGATCGCCCAGATGCCTTTGTCTTTACTAGGGATGATGATCATATTCGGCGAAGTTTGTGGAAAGAGCCAATGGATCTTATAAAAGAAAAGGCTCATATTGAAAAAGGCATGATTTTCAGCTCGAAAAAAATCATTGCAAAGGGCTGTTAAGATTTATTGCATCCAGGGGATGAAGGAGTTTAAAGTTGACGATTCCACACGAACATTTTGCCGATTGGTCTGCAAGCGAAAATATCAAGGCTGCGAATGGATGCTCCGTGATAAGGAAACTGCTGAAAAGATGTTGACTATTTCAAAGTTCTACACAAAGCACACTTGTGATATGGGTGACCTCCCAGATGATCATTGCAATCTAGATACTAATTTGATTGTGCGTGTATTAGTTGGCGACATTAGAGAAAACCCAAGGTATCCCCTTCTCCTAAGTTTATTTTATTTTTGGTGTTAATATAATGTTCCTCGTTGTTATATGCTGATATTTCAACTTTTTCAGGTTCCCTATTAAAGATTGTATTAGAGCCGTCCTGAAAGTATATAGCAAAACTGTTACTAGGAGGAAGTCGTATCTTGGGCATAGGCGTGCACATTAGATAGTCTTCGGCAATTGGGAGGGATCTTTCAAGAAGTTGCCGAGATACATGGTGGCTCTACAACACTTCAATCATGGTACTGTTGTTGAATGGAAGGTCAAATCGAAGCCTGGTGTGCCCGGTAATATTTTTGATTTTGTGTTTTGGGTCTTCAAACCATGCATTGATGGTTTTGCTCATTGTCGGCCTGTAATATCAATAGATGGAACACATGTGTACGGGAAGTATGACATAAAGCTGCTAATAGCAGTTGGAATGGATGCAAATGGAGCTATATTCCCTTTAACTTTTGCAATTGCAGCTAATGAGAGCATTAGTACGTGAGGTATGTTTTTGGACTACTTAAGGCAACACGTTATTAAGGATCGCATGGGAATATGTGTGATATCAGACAGACATGCTGGCATATTGCACAATATGTTCAATTTGCAAGGGTGGCAGCCACCCTTTGCCTACCATCGTTATTGTTTAAGCCATTTGAAGGCAAACTTTCAAAAGGTATATCAAACCCCAGCACTTTGCAATTGGATGTGGGCGGCTGCAACAGAGCATCAGGAGAAGAAGTTTAACCTACAGATGGACATTATTAGGCGGGCGAATGAGGAAGCCTTCCACTGGTTGAATGAAATTGATAAAGACAAATGGCCATTATACCGGGATGAAGTTAGGCGATGGAGTATGCTGACAACAAACAGCTTTGAGTCATTCAGTGGCTTGTTGAAATCTGCACGGGGACTACCTGTCACCGCAATGGTGAGAATGACATTTAAGTAGGTTGTGGAGCGGTTGGTCACTAGATCAAAAGAGGCCAAAGCACATGCAGCAGCAGGTCTAAGATGGATGCCAAAACAGTCAAAACTGTTCGAGTACCACAAATATAAGGCTAAAAAACATGACCAGATGGAGTACAACTCTGCAGAGCGCATATTTGAACTCACAACAAGTGTGCACCAAGGTAAAGGAGGTAACGTCCACACAACTTGTGAGATTCCAAGAACATGCACATGCGGCAAGTGGCAATCATATCACATGCCATGTTCTCATGCGTTCAAGTGTTTTATCGCAATGGGAAAGAACGCCTCCCCGTATATGACTGAGGAATATTCAGTTGAAAAGTATGCAAGAATGTATGCTGGAAGGTTCTATCCACTTGGTAATGAGAGTTATTGGTCACCAGATCCATTTTTAATGGTTGCAAATAAAGCATTTATCCGTAAATTCAGAAAGAATGCATACTCGCCTATTCATAATGAAATGGAAGTACCTCTCATGGTGGAGGAAACTTTTGTGGTGGTAGATCTAGTGGTGGCGGCACATCTCGCGCTGATGGTGGAAGATCAACTCAAGGGCATTAATTGATGAATGTTTTTTAAGTTTTTTTTTCTTACTTTGATGATTGTATTTTAAAAAGTTTGGGTTTCTTATTAAAGAAAAAATGTTAAGTATTTTCATCTACTCAAGGTTATGAATGATGCAATTTAATTAAGTTTTTTATTTTTGTTTATTTTATGAATGCTGCCATTTTGACTAACTTTTGATTAGTTATTAATGAACAAGTTTAAGTATTCGTAAAGAACTTCAAGCTAATGGCGTTCGAGCACTTTTCAACCACTAAAACGGCCATCCGAACTTTTGTGTATCCTTGATGTATTGATCCTACCTTATTAATCGCACAAAAATAAGTAGGGTTCCATATAAAATATTGAAGTTTCGGGGTCCCGAAGCATGATTAATCTATGTGTTACACCCCGTATCTTGGAACTAAGGTTAGACTCATATCATTAGAGTTTTAGTGGAAAAACTGAAGATTTGAACGTTTTGCGAAAATGGTTGATAGGCCTACTTCGGGCAGTGATAACTCCTTGATTAGTTGGGAATTTGGGAAAGTACCCTTAATGAAAGTTGTAGTATGTCGAAATACCTTTCTAACGATATAAGGACCAAGCCAATCAGAGATCGGAGCAAGGAGATATGATCGTCTCAATATGGCTAATAGTAAGACACTTAAAATTCGATAGAATCGGCTAAAGTTTCGATACGTCTATCTTCCAGTCCAATTTTGTGAAACTCCGTTGGGAATTTGTGGAAACTTAAAACATGAAAGTTGTAGCCCTTTGAAATATATTTCCAACGGTATATTATGGAGCCCAAACAGAGCTCTGTACAAGAAGTTATGTCCATTTTACCGAACGCTGTGCAAAACCGACACCCGTAGCTCTTTCAAGCGCGTGGAGGCGCGTGCGATGTCCCCGCATCCCGGGCCGATCGCGCAGGTCTGAGTATTTAGCGGCAGATCATTGCGCGATGGTCCCGCATCGCCGACCAATCGCGAATCGGGTCAGATTCGGGTCAAACAGTCGGGTTACGCGTTTTTAGTTATATCTAAGGTTTGGGGTTTATTTCCCCAGCACCCCATTCACGAAAAATTACCCTAAAGTCAATAAGAACAAGTCCCAAGCCTCAAGAACCATACAAGGTAAGTGTTATCATGATTCTAGGTTGAATTCAAGTCCCTAATCTCTTTCTAACTTGAGTAAACCCTTCTAATCAATAGATTTGTGAGTGGAACATTATTGTTGGGCGTGGAAACCCTAGAACTTGAATTCAAGAGGATTGAACGTCAAAAAGGTAATGTTTCTACACTCTAATCATTCATAATAGTGAATTGATGAGTTCTTGAGAGAATAGTAAATGGGTTTAGTAAAGATAATTACACGAACTATAGTAGGGTTTTGAATTGTTGACTTGAGATTGTTATAATGATATGGGTGATGGAGAATGATGTTAATTACATCTAATTAAGATTGTAGAATCACCTAGAAGTAATATAATGAGAATTGGGTGAAGAAATCACCATTAATGGAGACTGTGGATCTTCATGCCAACTAAGTGTTTGATAAAATGCTTAGATGACCAAAGCATGAATATTATTGCTAATATAGAATCCCTTTGACTTGTATTCATATAGATCAAAGTTGAAAGGGTTGACGAACATTGTATTACGCTCAAAGGCAGGAATTAAGGTATGTGAGGCTAACTATCTACGTTAGGGAATGTTCATGATTCTCCCTACGCCTCATTCTTCATACTTGTCAGTAATTTGACTCAGAATACAGTTTAGCCCTAGTTTTATGATATGTTGTAGAACTGTTATCTTCTAGGGTTGCAGTTATAGAATTCGTTCATGGTTATCAATTTGAATATCATGAACTCAGCACGTAATCTTTATAGACTTATGTATTGTTACCACATGAGTCTCAGTCTAGAAATTCAGTATGCTCAGAAACAGTCAGTGTTTTCAATTCAGTCCAGCATGTCTATTTCAGTTCAGCATTGTTCATTGTTGTTATGGTCTCAGTCCTTATTAATTAACCATAATTATACATATGTGATTTTGCCCGAGGGCACAACACAGTCTTGTGTATACGTATACATGGCCGAGGCCATTGACTGACGAACTACTAGGCCGAGGCCATAGCGTGCATTTATTATTGGGCCGAGGCCCCACATATACAAACACAGATAATACAGATGATTCAGATACAGTGCAGGGAGTATTCATATCTCTACTTCCTTGCTATTACAGTTACAGTTATCAGTTTCAGTTTCAGTATTTTATTGCTTCAGTTGCTTTACATACCAGTACAATTCAAATGTGCTGATGTCCCTTTTTATTGCTTGGGGGCCTGCATCTCGCGATGCAGGCAACGATATACAGGTTGACGACTCAGCTATTTAGGTGTGCAAGTATCAGCTACTGGTGAGCCCCAAATTCCTTCGGGGCGTTGTCAGCTATCTAGTTAATTCAGTTTATAGACAATTTTATTATTCAGTACTCTTAGAGGCTTCATAACACAGTTCAGACAGTCAGATATTTGTTATGTTAGCCTTGTAGACAGTTATACTCAGTCGTTCAGTTGTTTTGGTTTAGCCATGTTGGCTACTTTCAGATATATTTCAGATTGTCTAAGTATTTCCGCATTATGATTTCAGTCAGACCTTTAGTATATCAGCATGTGTTTAATTGTTTCCACATTCAGTTATGTTTTGATATCACATGTTGATTCAGTCAGCCAGTTGGTTAGCTCGGTCACATGCAGTCAGGCACCGGGTGCCGTGTTACGTCCAGGCCCAGGTTCGAGGCGTGACAAAGCTTGGTATCAGAGCCCCAGGTTCAAGTGTCTTAGGGAGTCTATGAAGCCGTGTCCATTGGGGTCTGTTTTATATGTGTGAGGGCCCCACACATATAAACAGGTGACCACCAAGACATTCAGGATTTGTTTCACTTCTTTCATACTCTAGATCGTGCAAGATAGAGTAATGCTTTTAGGAATTCTTCTAACTCGTGCGAATTACGTATTTCAGAAATGGCTCCGAAAAGGAAGTACAACAAGAAAAATACGGCTACTAGCCAGAGGGCTACCGTTGACGCAGCAACAGAAGGGCCCATATTTGGTATGAGACATGGGAACGGTCCCGAGGGGAGGATGCACCTTCCGCTACTTGGGATGAATTTGCAGACGCATTCATTGAGCACTTCATGCCAATTGAGGTCAGGGAAGCCAAGGCTACAGAGTTTGAAAATCTAAGGCAGAAGGACATGATTGTTCAGGATTATTACCTCAAGTTTGTGTCATTGTCAAGACATTCTCCTCACATGGTTCCTGATATGAGGGCCGTGGTTAGAATATTTGTACTTGGGCTTAAACTCGAGTTGCACAGGGATGCCAATACAGCTGCTCAGAATGACAAGATGACTATTTCCAAGATACTGGCATTCGTTCAAGGTAATGAAACTAGGCTGAAGGAAGAAGAAGCCCTGCAGAAGCAGAAAGATAGGGAATTCAGTAAGAAGGCTAAGTCTACAGGAAATTTCAGTCAGGCAGGAACTCAGGGAGGCGGAAACCGCCAGTTCTTCAAGAATAGGTCATTAGGACCTGCTCAGTCTATAGTTAGTGTCCCATCTCAGAGGTCCAAGTTTAGCCAGAAGAGTCAAAATTTTGGAGCAGTTACATATCCTCCCTGCAGTAAGTGTGGGAGGAGACACCTAGGGGTGTGCCGTTCGGGCACGGATGGTTGTTTCGGGTGCGGTCAGCAGGGCCACTATCTGAAGGATTGCCCATCCGCAAGACAGAATACTGGGGGTAATGTAGCTCAGTCCACAAATTCAGCAGCTCCCCGAAATTCCCAAGCCCAGCAGGGGCGCGGAGCAATAAAGTCCGGTAATACAGGCGGTGGTCAGAACCGTCTGTATGCACTGTCAGGTCGCCGAGATACAGAGGCTCGTGGAGATGTTGTCACAGGTATGCTAACAGTCTTCACCTTTAATGTATTCGCTCTTATGGACCCAGGATCCACTTTATCTTATGTAACCCCGTATATTGCTAAGAAATTTGGGATAGAACCCGAAAAGTTGCAAGAACCTTTCGAAGTATCCACACCGGTTGGGGGAATCAGTTATAGCTAGGCATATCTATAGGGGTTGTCCAGTGCACCATAGCAGACTTAATAGAATTGGAGATGGTAGATTTTGACGTAATTATGGGTATGGATTGGTTAGAGTTCTGTTATGCCTCTGTGGGTTGTAGAACCAAAACTGTGACATTTGATTTTCCCGATGAACTTATAGAATGGAAAGGTAATTCAGCAGCACCTAGGGGTAGATTTATTTCCTACCTTAAAGCTAGAAAGATGATCTCCAAGGAGTATATTTACCACTTAGTTCGAGTTAGGGATGCAGATGCCCAGGCTCCAACTCTTCAGTCAGTACCAGTTGTCAGTGAATTTCCAGAAGTCTTTCCAGATGACCTACCCGGAGTCCCTCCCGATAGGGAAATTGACTTTGGAATTGACCTGCTTCCCGGCACTAAGCCGATATTTATTCCACCGTATAGGATGGCCCCAGCAGAGTTAAAGGAGTTAAAAGTTCAGTTGAAGGATCTTCTTGATAAGGGATTTATAAGGCCAAGTGTCTCACCTTGGGGCGCACCGGTCTTGTTTGTCCGAAAGAAGGATGGATCCTTGCGTATGTGTATAGACTACCGCCAGTTGAACAAGGTCACCATTAAAAATAAGTATCCTCTTCCCAGAATAGACGACCTATTTGATCAACTTCAGGGTGCTCAATGTTATTCCAAGATTGACCTCAGATCAGGATACCATCAGTTAAAGGTTAAGGAAGTTGACATTCCGAAGACCACTTTCAGAACCCATTATGGTCATTTTGAATTTCTTGTCATGTCGTTTGGGTTGACGAATGCACCAGCAGCTTTCATAGATCTTATGAACAGAGTATTCAAGCCTTATCTTGATTTATTCGTCATTGTGTTTATTGATGACATATTGGTGTATTCCCGTAGTGAGACAGATCATGCAGAGCATCTCAGGATAGTGTTGCAGACACTCAAGGATCGTGAGCTTTATGCAAAATTCTCAAAGTGCGAGTTTTGGCTCAAGTCAGTGGCATTCCTAAGCCATGTAATTTCAGGTGAAGGTGTTAAGGTGGACCTTCAGAAAATTGACGTTGTCAAGAACTGGCCCAGACCCACCTCAGCATCAGACATCAGAAGTTTCTTGGGTCTGGCAGGTTATTATAGGCGTTTTGTTGAGGGATTTTCCTCTATCTCAGCTCCGCTGACTAAGCTGACTCAGAAGAAAGTCAAATTCTAATGGTCAGAGGTATGTGAGCAGAGTTTCGAAGAGTTGAAGAAAAGATTGACTTATGCTCCAGTTTTGACACTACCAGAGGGAACCGAGGGATTCGTTGTCTATTGCGATGCTTCGGGAGTTGGTCTCGGATGTGTTTTAATGCAGCATGGTAAGGTTGTTACTTATGCGTCCAGACAGCTTAAGATTCATGAGAAGAATTATCCAACCCATGACTTAGAGTTAGCAGCTGTGGTTTTTGCACTCAAGATATGGCGGCACTACTTATATGGAGTGCATGTGGATATATTTACCGATCATAAAAGCCTGCAATATATTTTCAAGCAAAGAGAGTTGAATCTTAGACAGAGAAGATGGCTCGAGTTGCTTAAGGATTATGATGTGGATATTCTCTATCATCCGGGAAAAGCGAATGTTGTAGCTGATGCTCTTAGTCGGCGTTCCATGGGAAGTTTAGCCCACGTGGACGTAGGTAAGAGAGTTATGATAAAGGAAGTTCACCATTTGGCCAATCTTGGAGTTCGACTTTTGGACTTCGAGGATGGGGGTGTAGTTGTCCAGAATAGAGCTCTTTCCTCTTTAGTCGTTGAAGTCAAGGAGAAACAGTTTAATGATCCCTACTTGTTGCAGCTGAAAGAGGGGATTCACAAGCATAAGACGACGGCTTTCGAACAAGGGGGAGATGATGGTACCTTGAGGTACCGAGGTAGATTGTGTGTTCTAGATGTAGATGGGCTCAGAGATCGAATCATGTCAGAAGCTCACAATTCCAGGTATTCCATTCACCCAGGTTCCACTAAGATGTATCATGATCTTAAGGAGATTTATTGGTGGAACGATATGAAAAAGAATGTGGCGGATTTTGTAGCTAAGTGTCCGAATTGTCAGCAAGTGAAAGCCGAACACCAGAGGCCTGGTGGCTTAGCTCAGAATATTGATATTGCTGTCTGGAAATGGGAAATGATCAATATGGATTTTGTATCAGGTCTACCTCGCTCAGCCAGGAGACATGACTCTATATGGGTGATCGTTGACAGGCTTACTAAGTCGGCACACTTTTTGCCAGTCAAGACCACAGATTCAGCAGAAGATTATGCCAAACTGTATGTTAATGAGATTGTCAGATTGCATGGGACACCAATGTCCATTATTTCAGATCGTGGTGCTCAGTTTACAGCGAATTTCTGGAAATCTTTTCAGAAAGGATTAGGTACCAAAGTGAACCTTAGCACAGCTTTTCATCCGCAGACAGATGGCCAGGCAGAGCGTACTATTCTGACTTTGGAGGACATGTTGAGAGCATGCGTTTTGGATTTCAAAGGTAATTGGGATGATCACTTGCCTCTTATCGAGTTTTCCTATAATAATAGTTATCATGCTAGCATTGGGATGGCACCGTTTGAAGCTCTCTATGGGTGAAGGTGTAGATCACCAATTGGTTGGTTCGAAGTTGGTGAAGCAGAGTTGTTAGGACCAGATTTGGTTTACCAAGCTATGGAGAAAGTCAAGTTAATACAAGAGCGTTTGAAAACGGCTCAGAGTCGCCAGAAGTCTTACACAGACGTGAGGCGAAGGGACTTAGAATTTTCAGTTGATGATTGGGTGTTCCTTAAGGTCTCACCCATGAAGGGTGTTATGAGATTTGGCAAGAAAGGGAAGCTTAGTCCCAGATATATTGGACCTTACAGAATTTCACGAAAGGTCGGTCTAGTAGCTTATGAACTTGAGTTGCCACAAGAGTTGGCTGCTGTTCACCCAGTGTTTCATGTATCCATGTTGAAGAAGTGTGTAGGAGACCCTTCATTGGTTGTTCCTGCTGATACTATAACAGTTAAGGATGGCCTCACCTATGAGGAGATCCCTGTAGACATTCTTGATCGTCAGGTTCGTAAGTTGAGAACCAAGGAAGTAGCCTCAATAAAAGCCCTGTGGAGGAGTCAGAAGGTTGAGGAGGCTACATGGGAAGCCGAGGAGGATATGAAGTCCAAGTACCCATTTTTGTTTAAAGAGCAAGCAGAGAACTCTCAAGGTAACTTTTCATAACACATGTCATGCTATTTCTCATGTTTCACGCTCATGTCATGTATCCAGTGCCCATGCTCATGTCTCAGTATTCACGTTTCCATGTAACCATGTCATGTTATTTCAGTCTCCATGTTTTATGTCATGTTTCCTTCACGTTCATGCAGTCAAGTCATGTCCAGCCATATTCTTAACCATGACCCATCATTCGAGGACGAATGATCCCAAGGGGGAGATAATGTTACACCCCGTATCTTGGAACTAAGGTTAGACTCATATCATTAGAGTTTTAGTGGAAAAACTGAAGATTTGAACGTTTTGCGAAAATGGTTGATAGGCCTACTTCGGGCAGTGATAACTCCTTGATTAGTTGGGAATTTGGGAAAGTACCCTTAATTAAAGTTGTAGTATGTATAAATACCTTTCTAACGAAATAAGGACCAAGCCAATCAGAGATCGGAGCACGGAGATATGATCGTCTCAATATGGCTAATAGTAAGACACTTAAAATTCGATAGAATCGGCTAAATTTTCGATACGTCTGTCTTCCAGTCCAACTTGGTGAAACGCCATTGGGAATTTGTGGAAACTTAAAACATGAAAGTTGTATCCCTTTGAAATATCTTTCCAACGGTATATTATGGAGCCCAAACAGAGCTCTGTACAAGAAGTTATGTCCATTTTACCGAACGCTGTGCAGAATCGACACCCGTAGCTCTTTCATGCGCGTGGAGGCGCGTGCGATGTCCCCGCATCGCGGGCCGATCGCGCAAGTCTGAGCATTTAGCTGCAGACCATTGCGCGATGGTCCCGCATCGCGGACCAATCGCGAATCGGGTCAGATTCGGGTCAAAAAGTCGGGTTACACATTTTTAGTTATATCTAAGGTTTGGGGTTTATTTCCCCAGCACCCCATTCACGAAAAATTACCCTAAAGTCAATAAGAACAAGTCCCAAGCCTCAAGAACCATACAAGGTAAGTGTTATCATGATTCTAGGTTGAATTCAAGTCCCTAATCTCTTTCTAACTTGAGTAAACCCTTCTAATCAATAGATTTGTGAGTGGAACATTATTGTTGGGCGTGGAAACCCTAGAACTCGAATTCAAGAGGATTGAACGTCAAAAAGGTAATGTTTCTACACTCTAATCATTCATAATAGTGAATTGATGAGTTCTTGAGAGAATAGTAAATGGGTTTAGTAAAGATAATTACACGAACTATAGTAGTGTTTTGAATTGTTGACTTGAGATTGTTATAATGATATGGGTGATGGAGAATGATGTTAATTACATCTAATTAAGATTGTAGAATCACCTAGAAGTAATAGAATGGGAATTGGGTGAAGAAATCACCATTAATGGAGACTGTGGGGCTTCATGCCAACTAAGTGTTTGATAAAATGCTTAGATGACCAAAGCATGAATATTATTGCTAATATAGAATCCCTTTGACTTGTATTGATATAGATCAAAGTTGAAAGGGTTGACGAACATTGTATTACGCTCAAAGGCTGGAATTAAGGTATGTGAGGCTAACTATCTACGTTAGGGAATGTTCATGATTCTCCCTACGCCTCATTCTTCATACTTGTCAGTAATTTGACTCAGAATACAATTTAGCCCTAGTTTTATGATATGTTGTAGAACTGTTATCTTCTAGGATTGCAGTTACAGAATTCGTTCATGGTTATCAATTTGAATATCATGAACTCAGCACGTAATCTTTATAGACTTATGTATTGTTACCACATGAGTCTCAGTCTAGAAATTCAGTATGCTCAGAAACAGTCAGTGTTTTCAATTCAGTCCAGCATGTCTATTTCAGTTCAGCATTGTTCATTGTTGTTATGGTCTCAGTCCTTATTAATTAACCATAATTATACATATGTGATTTTTCCCGAGGGCACAACACAGTCTTGTGTATACGTATACATGGCCGAGGCCATTGACTGACGAACTACTAGGCCGAGGCCATAGCGTGCATTTATTATTGGGCCGAGGCCCCACATATACAAACACAGATAATACAGATGATTCAGATACAGTGCAGGGAGTATTCATATCTCTACTTCCTTGCTATTACAGTTACAGTTATCAGTTTCAGTTTCAGTATTTTATTGCTTCAGTTGCTTTACATACCAGTACAATTCAAATGTGCTGATGTCCCTTTTTATTGCTTGGGGGCCTGCATCTCGCGATGCAGGCAACAATATACAGGTTGACGACTCAGCTATTTAGGAGTGCACGTATCAACTACTGGTGAGCCCCAAATTCCTTCGGGGCGTTGTCAGCTATCTAGTTAATTCAGTTTATAGACAATTTTATTATTCAGTACTCTTAGAGGCTTCATAGACACAGTTCAGACAGTCAGATATTTGTTATGTTAGCCTTGTAGACAGTTATACTCAGTCGTTCAGTTGTTTTGGTTTAGCCATGTTGGCTACTTTCAGATATATTTCAGATTGTCTAAGTATTTCCGCATTATGATTTCAGTCAGACCTTTAGTATATCAGCATGTGTTTAATTGTTTCCACATTCAGTTATGTTTTGATATCACATGTTGATTCAGTCAGCCAGTTGGTTCGCTCGGTCGCATGCAGTCAGGCACCGGGTGCCGTGTTACGTCCAGGCCCAGGTTCGGGGCGTGACACTATGGTCAAAGTACGTTAAAAAGTGTAATGAAAGAAGGGTTAACAAAAAAAAAAAAAAAAAAGGCGCACTATAGCGTAGTAATTTACTGCGCTATAGTAGTTAATGGAGTCGTCCCCGTTAACTGCTTTAGCGCAGTAAATTACTGCGCTAAAGTTAGTTTGGTAACATTTTTTTTATTGGGTATTTTGGTTCAAAATATTTTTTTTTTGGGGCATTTTGGTTCCGGACTCCCCTCACATCCCGGTTCATCTCCTCATTTTTCTTAATAAATCTTTCCACTTCATCCTCCTGTCTACTTTTATGTGATGTAATTTGGTAAACGAAATTAACATTTGCTTCATATTCACACAACTTTCTTAATTTCTAAATTTAGTTTAATTTGACAATCAATCTTCTTTTGGATCCTGGGCTGCGGGGGGGGGGGGGGGGGGGGGGGGTTAGTAGGGGATGGTCAAGAAGAAGAGTAGAAATTGAGAAAGGAAAAAAAAAAAAATTGGCTGAATTATCTAGCTAAGTGCAATCCCAAAGAAAGAAAGGAAAAAATAGCATTTTCGTAATTGTGCTTTGACAAATTACTTTTAGAAGGATGCATCAAAAAGTCTGTAAGTGTTCAGATTAGATGAACGTGTCAAAGTAATTTCACAATTCAAATACCCCCTCCTCCGTTCACTTTTACTTGTTCATTATACAACAACAACAACCCAGTAAAATCCCATAACGTGGGGTCTGGTGAGGGTAGAGTGTACGCAGACCTTACTCCTACCAAGGTAGGACGGCTATTTCTGAAAGACCCTCAGCTCAATAGAAAGCATAAAAAGAGGTCAGATAAGGCCAAGAAATTCAAAGCGATATGAAAATGAAAATAACGAAAACTACTAAGCCATGATGAAGCAGTTTGCAAAGGGGCAGTAACTATTACAGATAAAATAAGATAATCAAAGTACATGAAATAACAGATAGTAGGGGAAATCAAAGCACAAGAACAAATAAATTTTCAATTTTACTTGTCCACTTTAGCATATCAAGAAAAGACAAACTTTTATTTCTTGTTTTACCCTTAACATTAATTACTCATTTTTTAAATCATTCATTAAGTTCAATGAGACTATACACCAATTAATATGAATATTATAATAAAATACATAGTTCATTTATTAATTCTTAATGGGTGTGCAAAGTTAAGAGTGGATAAATAAAAGTGAACGGAGGGAGTATATCTTTCTTCTTCTATTTTTTCGAATTAGACTATTTCCTCACTTTGGCATTTGCTCATGATTACAGCTAATTAAAATTCTGGGTGCGCTTTCTTAAGGTTCATCCTTTTGTGGTCTGGGTTTTAGGTTTCTGAGAAGTGATTAATAAAATAATCGATTGAAATCCATTTTTTCGGTACAAGATTAATTGGAAGGAAATTGTGAAAGCAAAATTAGGATTTATCAATTATAATAAGTGGAGGGCAGAGAAAGTAGAGAAGAAGAACGAGGTGTAGAGAGTGATGATGCAGGGTGGGGTCCACTGTTCCATGTGTCAGACAATAGATAGCAATAGATAGCCTCACTTAAGTATGACGTGGAATGTATAAAATTCTCCTCTTAACAACCAGGACAATAATACTACTATATATTTTGCTTTAATATATAGTTGTCACTTTCGATGTCACAAATGACGCTGCTTTTTTATTATTTATTATTTGTTTAATGGTACTAGTCACAGCATGAGTGCTCCGGTCCTCGTCATGTCTTAAATTAAATTAAGAAAAGTTGAGCACTTCTCATGACGTGCATGGAAAATAAAATAGTACTAATAAGAATATTAAACCGTTATTGCCAAAAAAAAAAAAATATATTAAACCGTTAGAATGAAACATTCTTTTTTTTTCTAAGTGAAATTTCTCGTGAAAGACTGACCATTATTTTCATTTTTTTGGATTCAGTGAAGCTTCCATATATCTTAATACATTTATTTACGTTAATTATCCAGAGTTATTGGATCGGAACTTACATTATAGAGAATACGAGTTGAAGCAACAAAATAGAACATCTTTCAGAGTTCATTGAGAATATTAATGATCCTATTTTTTTCTGACACCACGGGGTGTTTGGTATACTTTTTGGTGTCACAACCTTTGTGGTTATTAATGATTCCCTAATTGATGTAGGGAAAGAAAATATTTCTTTTTACTTCTTTTTTAAGTCTATATTTCTTAAACTACTCTCTACGTCCCATCCTTTGTATGACCCGACTTGAATGGTCATGTAATTTAAGATATTAACCTGATTGATTTAGTTGAGTGGCAATGAAAGAAAATATCTTTTTATATTATTATTTTTTGGGTAAAAAATATTTTAGTCCTCCAACTTTACTTTAAAAATCAAAGAACCTCCCCCAACATTGAACAATCGACATTTTCATCCCCTTATTTCAACTTCCGTACATTGACCGGTAACTTTATATTATTTGATTGTCATCAAAGGGGTAAAAGGAAATTTCACTTATATTTTTAATCAATTAGTTAGTACCATAATTAATAATATATAAATTTTTCATAGTTTCCTCTGTTAATTAATTCTAACATTTTCTGCCGTCTTCAATTTTTTTCCATAACCTAAGTAGTTCTTCATATTTTCAGAGAACCTTTCAAACCCGGTTAAACAATTGTTCTTTGAAAATATGAAGGTTACAAGGGTTTGAAAGGTTCTCCGGAAATATGAAGAACAGCTCTGGCTATGGAGAAAAATTGAAGACGGCAGAAAGCGTTCGAATTAGTTGACGGAGGAAAATGTGTAAAGTTTATATATTATTAATTAGGATACTCACTAATTAATAAAAAAAATATAAGTGAAATTCCCTTTTACTCCTTTGATGATCAGTCAAATAATATAAAGTTACTGATCAATGGCCGAAGAAATTGAGATAAGACGATGAAAATATTGATTGTTCAATATTAGGGAGGTCTTTAATTTTTAAAATAAAGTTACTGATCAATGGCCGAAGAAATTGAGATAAGACGATGAAAATATCGATTGTTCAATATTAGGGAGGTCTTTAATTTTTAAAATAAAGTTGGAGAACTAAAATAATTTTTACCCTTATTTTTCACAATATGATGGCCCATGTCTCACCAAAAAGTGTTACAAACGGAAGGGGGCCGCTGAAGAATAGTAAAACCGACATTCAATTTTTAAGTAACTTTTTAGGAAAACGAATATTTCCTTTGTAATCCAAAAAATTTACATTTACGCAATTTCTATGTGACCAAAATAATTACTCTTTTCATCCCATAATAAGTGTCACTTTAATCAAAAAAATTTATTTCATAATAAGTGTCACCTTAGGATACCAATGCATGTATTGACTAGTTTATTCCATCTTTGCCCTTGGACAAAAAAAGAGAAATTTCTTTATTCAAGGCTAAAAGTTAGATTCACAATGTCAAATTTTGGGTTTGACTTGAAAATGAAAGTTTTGGCCTATGAAAGATAGGATTAGTAAGAGGTAAAAGAAGTAGTAGTACTCTAAGTAATGATGGTTGGATTCTCAATGTTAAAAGATGGACTACTTATACATGCTCTAATTATCAAGAAGAACAAGTAATTTTTTTTATATAAGGATAATTTGGTAAACTTTACATTTCATCATTAATTTTTTAATATGCTTGTTTTTTGCTAAGATGACACATATTATGAGGCGGAGGGAGTACTACATTATTTAGTTGCAATGTCAAACATCGATCTTTATGCATTATTTTTCACCATATGGTGGCCCCATATCACCAAAAAAGCTACAAAGTGAAGGGGGCAGTCGAAGAATAGTAAAACCGACATTCAATTAGGTTAAGGGGCTTTTCAGGAAAACGAATATTTCCTTTGTAATCCAAAAAGTTTACATTTACGCAATTTCAATGTGACCAAAATAATTTACTACAGTATTTAATTGCAATGTCAAACATCGATCTTTATGTATGCATTTTGGCCAAATAATTCTTTACCAAGGAACACGTTTGGTAGACTATCTAACTTTCTTCAAATTTGTATAATGATGAATTTTGAAAGCAAACACTAAAAAGGAATTGGAATTAGCTACAATTTTGTTGTTAAACCGACCTAAATTGCTCATATAAACACTAAAATGAATTCACATAAATTGAAACGGAGGAAATATAATTTTCGATTAATTTCCACCCATAAAATAGTAGGTGAATGCTTGGTCAGCTTATAACGGCCGCCGTTCACATGATTTAGTTTCGTGCATATATATGTGTGTGCTCTTGTCCCATAAATCATACAACATACACTAGCAAATATTGTCCATTTGTCCTATTGGCCATGGCTTTTATGTGGGCAACACTGTTTTTGGCTCTTATTGTATTTTTCATCTTCCATAAGTTACTAAATATCAAGAACAAGAAAAAACTTCCTCCTGGTCCAAAAGGGATTCCAATATTAGGACATCTCCATCTTTTAGGTGAAAATCCGACTCAAGATTTCCACAAATTATCCCTAAAATATGGTCCTATTATGTACCTGAAATTAGGACTAGTACCAACTTATGTTATATCTTCCCCTGAATCAGCTGAAAAAATCCTCAAAACATATGATCACGTCTTTGCTAGTAGGCCTCATAATGAGACAGCTCAATACATCTCATATGGCCAAAGAAATTTGATTTTCTCTAAGTATGGAGCTTACTGGCGTAACATGAGAAAATTGTGCACGGTCCACTTGTTGAGTAGCCAGAAAATTAACTCGTTTCGATCCACGAGGAGTGAAGAACTTGCGCTTATGATCAAATCGATCAAAGAAGTAGCTCGTGGTCATGGTCATGTTGCTGTTGATCTTAGTGCTCAAGTTTCGTCGTTGAGTGCCAACTTGAGTTGCTTAATGGTTTTTGGTAAAAAGTTCGTGGATGAGGATTTGGACAAGAGGGGTTTTAAATCTTTAGTTCAAGAGGTTACAACGCTAGCTGCAACACCAAATCTTGGAGATGTTTTCCCTTTTCTTGGTGTTATTGACCTCCAAGGACTTACTCGTCGAATGAAGGACACTGCTAAGGTGTTTGATGAATTTGTTGAGAAGATTATTGAAGAACATGCCCATGCTATGGACCAGAAGGAGGACTTTGTAGACACCATGATGGCCATCATGCAATCTGGCGTAGCAGAGTTTCAGTTTGATCGTCGCCATGTCAAAGCTGTCCTGCTGGTATGTTCATTCTCAATCTGAAATTAAATACTCCCTCCATTCTAACTTATGTGATACTCTTTCTTTTTTAGTCGTCTAAAAAGAATGATACATTTTTATATTTAATACTAGCAATTTAACTATAAGCTTCTCATTTTATAACCTTAATGAGATGATTTCTGTATCTTATTTTAAACCATAAATTTTAAAAATCTTCCAATCATTCTTAAACTTCGTGTTCAATCAAATACCTTTAAAAAAATGGGATGAAGGGAGTAGTACTTACTAAGTACTAGGCTAATTTTAGTCAACTACTCAACCTAACTCACTTAATGCAACCAATCAATCAACTACACATCACTTCGAAAATTAATTTGAGTACAAGGTAAATGAATATTGTATATATCTTTACTCTAAATGACTCAATATATCTAGATGATTCATCATAATTACATTATTATTATGCTGACCGTCAGCTTACTTCATCAACTCTGCTATTTTATCCGCACTTGGGAGAAACAGTGTTTTGCCAAGCTGACATATATGTAGAGTAACAAGCTTAATGGTAGTAATATTTTTCTTTTTTTAATTCAGGACATGCTTGTTGCATCAATAGATACATCATCAAGTTCAATTGAGTGGATGCTCTCAGAGCTTCTCAAGAATCCTGATATAATGAATAAACTCCAAAAAGAGTTGGAAGAAGTAGTAGGCCTAAACAGAATGGTGGGAGAATCAGACTTGGAAAACTTAAAATACTTAAACATGGTATTCAAAGAGTCATTTAGGCTACATGCTGCAGCCCCATTACTACTTCATGAAGCAATGGAAGATTGTATGGTTGATGACTTTTACATTAAAAAAGGATCACAAGTCATTGTCAATGCATACACTGTTCATAGGGATCCTAATTATTGGCCCGAAGCTGATAAATTTATGCCAGACAGGTTTCTTGAAAGTAACGTAGATGTTCGCGGACGGGATTTTCAACTTTTACCATTTGGCTCTGGTAGAAGGAGTTGCCCTGGGATGCAATTAGCGTTAATTATTGTTCGTCTTGTGGTGGCACAGTTAGTTCACTGCTTTAATTGGGAGCTCCCAAATGGCATGCAGCCTAAGGATTTAGACATGACTGAGCAATTTGGTATAGTGACTGGCAGAGCCAAACATTTGATGGCCATTCCTACTTATAGGCTACAACACAACTGATTTTGGGAAATGGATTTTGATACATCTAGTTGTAATAAAGTTACTTTACTGCTTTAATTTGATTGAGTACTTCTTTGTATGCACTTGTAATAGTACGGAAAAGACTAGAATAAATATGTTAATTGTTTTTTTTTTTTTACTTCTAATAAATATATACAAACTTTTTGTTTCTAATCCATATTACCTTTTAATGTTTTTGGATACCCCTTAAGAAAGATATTTATTAGCCTTAATATTAAGTGTATTTGGTTTAAACTACCCTTAATTTCTCTCTTATAAATTTCATTAATTGATAATTGGAACAATACGAATAATTTCGGAAAAAGTTCTAAAACGTCAAATATTTTAGAACAAATTCAGCTTGCCAAAACGATTAACGTGAGACTGGTGGAAATATTTTTCTATTATAAATAATGGCAGAGGTATAATTTTTACCAAGAAAATTCATAGTCTACTATATAGATATAAAAAAAAAATTGACCTTGTATATATTCGGGAAACCCCCTCCCACCCCCATAACTCTGCCCATGATCATTACAGGACTTTTTCAGTATAAAATTTTCATTAATATACAAACTATTTTTGATGGCATCATATCCAATATCGCATCTTTGGCTCCTATTGAGGTTGACAATGATGAATAATCACTGAGATTTGCTGAGCAATATTATAGTTCTCAATTTGTTCCACTTGAATTCATTTGGTTTATAAAATTGCGACGCAAATAATTCTAATACAAAGACTAATGTTTGAACGGTTACACGACAAAAAATAGTAAGCTCAGCACTGAATTTTGGAGCAAAAAGAGCGAAAAAATCAGCCATTAAATAATTCACAAGCTCGCATAGTAGATTTAAAATTGTGATACAACTAATAAATGGAAGCATGACGTTGCCTCCAAAAATTTCAGAAACGATGAGATGTGTGGTTTAAACTAGGAAATATATCATAAAGAATATGGCTTTCTTAGAGCTAAAGGTTTACCCATTCTACCCCACCAAGAAACTATTTAATTCATTCTAACACTAAATAATTTCTCTTTGAAAGCGAATATGTTTCTCTGAAGCTAAGGTTCATTAAATCTCACACTTATCCCTGTATTAATGTGACGTCCACAACGGAGGGTGGACCGAAGAATCGACAAGCATCTAGGACAGTAAGTTTCTGAGGAAATGGGGCACATAATAGCTTCAACGAATTTCACACTGGAAAGAAAAAAGCAAAAAGTTTTATAATACATATCACAAGTTCATATGGTACGTGTGCTTTTGAACTCAATAACTTGTAGCCCCAGGAAAAAAATTGTGAGGTTTATCGGGCCAAAGTGGACAACACGTGTCATGGGCTTAGATTGTGAGAAATATGATATCAGTATGACGCTTCCTCAGTACGGTGATGGGGCAAACTTCAAGACCCTAAGCCCGTAAAAGGGGGAGGGGATGAGGTGTATGTAACGCCCGTGACAGAGTGCGGGTCAAAGAGAAGGATTGACATATTTCTCGGCTGGCCAACTTATGAAGAATGGGTGCGGCACATTACATCTTAGACAAAACAAATCCTACGTTAGCATGGCAGAGAGTTAGCATGGCAGAGAGGAAAGTGAAGAGTTTTATAAGACATAATACAAGTTCACATGGTACATACGCTTTTGACCTTCATGATAGTGTAGCCTAAGGGAAATCCATGAAGTTTTGTGGGCCAAAGTGGACGATACATGCCATAGGCTTGGGCTCTGATAATTAACGTCTTTAACCAAGTAAAATATCTCTTCACAAACACTAGACCTCTTTAACCTACTATTTTATTTAATTAATGGTATTGTAGTGAATACACCTCTAAGTTTCTAGAAGTAAGTGGATTTCTAAAAGGGTGTGCCCAAGCTAAGAGCACAATATAAATTATATAATATGGTGTAAAATTCAAGACAAGGACGAAAATTTAGAGAGACAGAATAATGGCAGAATTCTTTCTACCTTTCATTCATCATAATGACCTCCTTATATACAAGTAAGGTTTCTCCTTGCCCTAGTCTAACAAGGTAATGCTATTCTAAAAGAACTAAAATCCTTTTACCATAATTACAAATTCGCCATAAATAACTATTACAATTATACTAGAATAGGGTTTCTACCGACCTAAGGATTTTACTAATACGCTGATGTGTCCGGACCAACTGGTCTGGTCTCAAGAAACCCCCCCCCCCCCTCAAGTTGGAGCATGAGGGTCTCGAATGCCCAACTTGCCAAGTAAATACTGATGCTGCGATTTGTCCAAAGCTTTTGTAAACACATCGGCCAATTGCTCACTGGTAGACACATAACTGGGAAGTATGATTCCGGACTGCAGCGCGTCTCAGACATAGTGACAATTGACTTCAATGTGTTTAGTCCGTTCATGAAACACCGAATTGCACGTAATATATAATGCTGCTTAACTGTCACAGTGCATTTTCACCGGAGATTTATGTTCAACACCCAAACTATGCAAAATTCCCTTTAGCCATTTCAACGCACAGACCGTCATTGCCATTGATTGATATTCCGCCTTCACTGACGAGCGAGAGACAATGTGCTGCTTCTTGGTCTTTCATGATACGGGTGAATTCCTGAGGGAGATAAACCAACCAGTAAGTGATTTTCGAGTCAACGGACATCCAACCCAGTCAGAATCACACCATCCGTACAGCTGGAGATCATAATCTCTTCTCATCACAATGCCTTATCTTGGGTTCTTCTTCAAGTAGCGCACCACTCGGAGTGGCACGTTCCAGTGTGCTTCATTCGGTTGCTGGATGAATTGAGACAGAACATGCACGCAACATGACAACTCAAGTCTCATAAAACTGAGGTATATTAGTCTACCGACCAGACGTCGGTATGGTTTCGGATCTCCAAATAAGGCTTATTTGGCCAGCACTAAACCGTGATTCTGTTCCATAGGAGCATTGAGTGGTTTAGCTCCCAGCAAACGGCCTCATAAATTATGTTCAAGGCATATTTTTGTTAACAGAGAAATAGCCCTGTCGGTCCTTGTGCAACTTTAACTCCCAGAAAATATTTCAAGGGGCCCAAATCCTTCATGTGAAAGCATGCACGTAGGTAGTCTTTGAATCGTTCAATGGAACTATGATCATTGTCGGAGATAATCAAGTCATCCGCATAGACTAAAACGTGAAGTTGCATACCTCGTCAGTGCATCGTGAATAAAGAGTAGTCGGAGTATTACTATTTGAACCCTTATTTCATCAATGCACTGAAAACTTTCGCAAACCAACACAGTGGACTTGTTTCAAACAATACAAAGATTTCCGGAGTCGACACACTTAGTCCGGACCAGGTACACGAAATCCCAGTGGCAATTTCATTTAAGCTTTCTCCGTAAGATCGCCGTGCAAGAAGGTATTATGAACATCCATCTGATGCAACTCCCAATTACATTCAGCCACAACTGCCCGGAAGGTTGGCAATTTCATTTAAGCTTCCTTCGTAAGATCGCCGTGCAAGAAGGTATTATGAACATCCATCTGATGCAACTCCCAATTAAATGGAGCCGCAACTGCCCGAAAGGTCCAAACGGTTATACATTAGCAACCGGATCAAACGTTTCATTATAGCGAATTCTTTCCTCCTGTTTATTTTTGAAATAACCAACTGAGCTTTATATCACTCAATTGTCCCGTCAGAGTTGTATTTGATCTTGTACACCCATCGACATCTGAGTGCTTTCTTATCTGGTGACAATGTTTCTAATGTCGATGTTCTATTATCCTCCAATGCTTGGATCTCTTGCTGCATTGCCTTTCTCCAATGTTTTTTTTTCATGGCTTCCGAGATGGTTTTTTGCCCAATTCCTGTGGTGATTGGTGCCAGGAAACTTTGGTATTGCAAGGAGAAATTATCATAAGATATATAGTGAGCTAAAGGATAATGCACACCTGAGGGTTGCTGAGGATCGGGCGGACACGTTGATGGACTTTCTTTCCAGAATGGTTCATTAACGTAGTCGCACAACTGAATCGATTCATGTTTCTAACATTTACCCCGACCCAATTGTTCCTCTGGTGTTATATTGTTAACCCGGATATCTTCTGTCTGTACTTTCAACCCATTTTCTCTATCTGGACCAGTATCTGTCCGGTTCAATTTTGTCTGCTCCGTGGGTTCGTTATCCGGTGTCAGTACTTCATCTATCCGGATTTCGTTCGTTCCTACATTATCAGTCCGATCTTTCTCGAAGTCGTGTTGGTTTCTCTCTTCCTCCATTTTGTCTGAGGTCACTTCTATGTTGTTGACTAAGTTACCTGATCCTACAACAAAGGGAAACTTAGTCTTGTAGAAGTCCACATCTCTTGAGACTAAATATTCATCGTTCTCTAAGTCATACAATCTCTAACTCTTCTGTCCGTAGGAGTATCCCAAGAGCACACACCTATGACTCCTACTCTCAAACTTGTCCCTCGTTCTTCCCTTTGTGTGCACATAACACAGTGACCCTAGCACCCTTAAGTGTTCATAATAGGTTGCTTCCCCATACAAAACTTCATAGGGTGTTTTCCCATTCAAAATCAAAGATGGTGTTCTATTGATCAAATACCCTGCAGTCAACACACATTCAACCCAGAACCTGATTGGAAGATGACCCTAAAATCTTAATGCGCGTGCGACATTAAGAATATGACGGTGTTTCTTTCGACTCTTCCATTCTGCTGCGGTGTCCCTGTGCAATATGTTTGAAAAAGAATTCCATGTTCGAAGGAGTAGTTCTTCATATATGTGAATTTAGTTCGGTTATCACTTCTAATAGTCTTCACCTTCTTACCAAACTGCCTATCTACCAAGGCGAAGAAAGTTTTCAAGGTTTGGGACACTTCTTTCTTATCGATTAAGAGAAAAATCCACATGGCTTGCGAACGATCATCCACAATAGTAAGAAAAAAATATAAAACACCACAAGATGAAGGGGTTCTATATGGTCCCCATAAATCATATAAAAAATATATGAGGCTATATTATCACTTAAAGGAAAAACTCCTCTTGTTTGCTTTGTCCTTTGTCAGACACCACATTCTTTAACTAATCCAATACTACTCTATTTTACTCTCTTTTAGGCCTAATGCCATAATAAAATTCGCAACTTATACTGAAGGATGACCTAATCGTTTGTGCCAACGATCGAACCGATCGACTGCCTCCGTCTTCATAGCTCATATCCACGGCACATTCCGAAAATAGTAAAGTCCACCTCGATGCTCACCCATGCTAAGTAGCTTCCTCGTGGTGGGGTCCTGTATAGAGAACATAATTTTGTTAAAATTTACATCACAATCTAAATGATCAATAAGTTGTGATACAGAAATCAATTTGCATGTTAAATCTAGAACATAAGGGACATCCTTCAACCAAATCCTATTATTAAGCTTGATTGTTCCTTCTATCGTGGCCACCGAGCTACTTCTATCCAGAAGCCCAACTGGACACTCAGGAATGTCTCGCTGGTTGCTCAGTTTCTCCGGATTACCTGTCACATGGTTGGTAGCTCCAGAGTCAATGATCCGGAGGATTTTTCGGCCTTACCGTCCATCTTGCCATTTGGGTTTATTCCTTGAGGATTTAACACGTGAATCACAGTCTTCCGGATCTCTTCGCTCAAATTGTAAGGTCTTGTCCCGCCTGTGTTCACCTATCCTATCTCTGTCTGAGCTCCTTCCCTAGCAATCACTGCGTTAGCCCGGTAGTTGTCTCTTCCATGTCTGGATCCCAGTCCACCCCTCTGCTGTTGTTGCTGTCCTCTTCCTCTAATTTTTCATCTATTTTTTTTATTTCATGGCCACAGATCCGGTTAGCCAATGAGTTGAAAACATCCGTCCACGACGTGTCCAGATCTCTTACAATGTGTGTAGAATGCACCATCATTTTTCCCTTCACTTTGGTCATGGTGAGGGTTTCTCCCTTACATGGCAAAAGCCATAGTTTCACTCCGGTCCTCCATTTTTCGTGTGATTCCTCTCACACGCTCTTATTGCACCAACTTCGAGTAGACCATATTTAATGATGGCAACGGTTTCTGGGCCAATATATTCGACCTCACCGTTCCATACATTGCTTCATCCAATCCCATAAGGAAAACATGTACTTTTTCTTCTTCTCTTTTGGTTTTTAGGACCGTCCCTAGATTGCACATGTATTTCCACACTTGTAAGTCGGAATCTGTTTGTAATTTGCCAATTCCTCCCACAACTTAGAGCCCGTTTGGATTAGCTGAAAAAAAGTGGCTTTTAAGCATAAGTGCTTAAAGTACTAAAAGTTATTTTATAAATAAGCAGTTATGTGTTTGGATAAAAGTGCTTAAAGGGGTTTTAGAATTAAGGATAGTATTGGAATTAACAGAAAATATAAGGGATAAAAGGGTAAAGTTGTTGGTCAAACCAAAATGGCTTTTAAGCCAAAAAGAAATAAGTTGGGGTTGAGTAACTTCTTGGTTTTGCCTTATTTTAAGCACTTTTTAACTTAATTTAAGTTATTTTCTATTTTTGCCAAACACTCAAATAAGTTAAAAATGGCTTATAAACTAGTTTGACCAACTTATAAGCCAATCCAAACGGGCTCTTAGTGAGTCTTCCATAGTAGTCTACTATGGTCCTGCCCTTCTGCTTGCACTCCGCGAGTTCGGCCTTAAGTTGTTGCATTGGAGGGCTGTTGATAACGGTGAACCCTTCTTGGATTCTTGTCCACAATTCTTCCGCTTCCTCTTTAATATTGGAGGAGACCCTATATAATATTTAGTAATTTAACACTTCCCTCAGGGGGCATTGAAGAAGTTTTGTGAATTAGTAACTTCTTATGTTCATAGGGTTGCAGTATCTTTAGAAATTGAAAATCTCATATAAAAATGGCTTTGAGTTGGAGTACTTATTCATAAGGAGACAGCTCCTTTTTGCTAGCAAAAATTTAAAATTGTTTTTTGTGCATTGTCTCAGAGTTTGACTTGTCGCCGAACTGATTATATTACCACTCAAGGGAATATTACTCCTCAAGTTCCTTCTGCAGGTTTTGGTTAATAAATACTTTTGTATGACCCAGTAATCCATTCTTATCCTTCTCTATTTGCTTACTCCTTTTAATCTCTAACTAATTCAAAAAAAAAATCATCTTAATCTCTATGCATTAATTGGCTGTTAAAGTACACATCTACAAATTGTTTTTTTATTTGCAATATTAACTTTAATAGCGTGATAACTCAACAAAACCAGTTATGAAATCTATATTAGCTTTAATAGCCTAGTAATCATTACCAGACACCAGGAGAAAATGGTTCAACCAAGTTCCCTCGCAGTCCCCCATTTAATGAAATAAAGATATGCAGGAGATGTTCATTACATAAAATGAAAGGATAAATGAGGAAGTACTAAGATCTAAGGTGTAGTACATTCAAAAATACAATAAAGCCAGTGTGCAAGCCTTTATTTTTGAACCCAAGATATTCTCAACATATTAGTGAAGAAAACCTGAAAATCCTATACCTAATGGTAGCATATGCGAACGTACAATATTTTCATGCCTACCTTATTTAACAATGTAGGCATTAGGGACTGGCTATAAGAATTTCTCAAGGAAGCACGTCCCTTTCACAAGTATTTTCATTTTGGAATTGACTAATTTGTCACACCCCCAACGAGGAGTATGACAGGCTTCGACCCGTAGGCCGGAATTCCTGACTTAACCTTTACTTGGACATCCCATACCATAACTCAAAGAACATCTGCTCACGGAAAAGGGCCAACATAGAAATATTCGATAATTCAACACATATGTACATCTGCGGACCGGCAAGGTCGCTACAACATAAAGTATATCGTAAAGCCGACAAAGCTATCAGAAAAATATCAAGAAGCCAAAACAAGGCCGACACGGCCATACATAGTATTTACATATCCCACAATGTCCATGAGCCTCTAAGAGTATACCTATGAACATATATTATACTAACAGAAAGGTACCAAAAGATAGCAAGCCCGGAGTAGTGGTACTTGCTAACACCGCTGAAGCTGGAAAATCCTACTGCGGTTGCTCCCCGATAACTTTGTCAGAGCCTGCAGCACGAAATGCAGCGTCCCGTACAATGGAACGTCAGTACGGATAAAAGTACTGAGTATGTAAGGCAGGAGGGTAACAACATGATTAAGATATAATGTAACATTTATAAATGCAAAAGAAAACCGAACATCTGAAAGTAGCACAAGATACTATGCATGATAAAATCATTGATATGCTTACATATACATATACATATATATATATATATATATATATATATATATATATATATATATATATATATATATATATATGTATATATATATATATATATATATATACATATATATATATATATATATATATGTATGTATGTATATACGTAATAGATAGTATCCATGCCCGGCCGTAAGGCTCGGTGTTATATGTGTAAAATCATGCCCGGCCATTAAGGCTCGGTATTATCATCATTAGCCCGCGTCCGGGGCAATATTATAATATGCCCACTGCAGTGGTGTGCACACTTATGTGCCATGACCGGCCGACTATAGCGCGGCACGGTGTAGTAAATTAGTGCATTACATTTATTCATATGTATATACCATTATTGGTCTGGACCGGAAAAACTGTGCAGGACCCCGCTTTCCTTCCGCGATGCGGATGGAAAGCGCAAAGTCCTGAGGCCTTCCGCTTTCCTTCCGCGATGCGGAAGGAATGCCTGATCCTGGATGAGAAGTCCATGATCTGATCTTGGCCTTTCGGAGTGACATAAGGTCGGTAGCCTCCGAATAGCTTATGGAATT
This sequence comes from Lycium barbarum, assembly GCF_019175385.1. Lineage (NCBI taxonomy): Eukaryota > Viridiplantae > Streptophyta > Magnoliopsida > Solanales > Solanaceae > Lycium > Lycium barbarum. The sequence goes on along the minus strand of NC_083346.1, from coordinate 24,644,952 downwards.
CGTATCGAGTCTAAAGGAGTAATAGATAATGATAAGTAAAATAATATTTCAAGAATTAATAAAATAACAAGACATTAAGATTTGAAATATAAGGCATAAGAATAGACTGGATTTGTTATGGAACGCTTGTGTTTATATTCTACTTGGATTCGTTCCAAAGAAAGAGGGAGACGAACACCTTACATACCTTATCCGTCAAGCCACCACTTAAAGAGTTCCTTACCCCGATGTTTGCCCTTCACCCGAACCTATATATCGAGAAACACATCTTTAATCACACTTCCATCATATATCCATCAACTTATAAGCACTAATTTATGGAAGTCTAATTTGGGTCACGAAAATTTAGGCAGCATCTCTCCTATATCATCGACTTATTCCAAATACCAAAACAACTCCCAAACAGTACCAACAACATCAACAACAACATCCTCAATATTCTACAAGATAAATATATATATTTTCATCCAAAATTCTCTTCAAACCTCAATCCATAAGCCAACAACATCAACACAACAAACTATAGCTTCTATTCTTGCAAATATTCCTTAATCAATGTTGATAAAGAGAGAGATTCAATGATTCATACCTTATATTTACTAAAGTAGCAAGATCTTCAATATTTACTTGTTTCCAAGCTCACTCCAACACAAAACGAAATTATAATTGCGATTACACGTTGTCCGGGCCTCGATTAATATTCCGTAGCTTGAATATTGCTCAAAATCCTCACTTCTATGTGATATAAGAGCCCTTTTTCTTTGCTGAAATTTCTGGAATATTGTGGAGAATATGATGAAGAAAAAATGGGGTTTTTAGCCCTTTTATAGTGGCTAGGGTCGGCAGTACTGTAGCGGTACTGTAGCGGTACTGTAGCAGCTCTGTTTCTGCTTTGTCAGCTCAGTTTGTAACGTCCATAATTCTCTACTCCGATGTCCTATCGACGAGCGGTTTGTTGGATTAGAAACTAGACTCGACGAACTTTATTTTAGGATTTTGAAACACCTTAAAACTCCTAATATACATGGAGATATATCCCTCCAAAGTCGACTCAAAATTCTATTTCAAATATTTATTGACAAACTTATTTTCCTTGATTTGCTTGGTACTAGAGTCTTCCATAGCTTATTATATGAACTTAAACCCTCGTAACCATGAGATAGATGCATACAATCTCCCCTATCCTAGGAAATTCTCCTCGTATAGACTTAAACAACTAATGCCTAATAGATTTCACGTACAAGACTACGACGTGTAACATTCTCCCCCCTTTCAAAAACATTCGTCCTCGAATGTCGGATACCCGAGGGTCAATAAAATTTCCACGGAACGTTAGTAAGGTATCTCTCGTGATTGGAGCACCTCTAATCTCCTACATGTCACAAATCCTAATCACAAGTCCTACATGATACCTTAATCAATGACACGCAGTCATACGATGATTAGAATAATATTTCTCATCTTATTGAGTCTCAAGGGGGTTTAAATATAAATCTTACCTTGTAAGTGATTTGCGGATGTAGCAGAACCTTGCAAGAATTCTTTCGGAGTAGTATCATCTGTTATAGGGAATAAATGGGGATACTTGGACTTCATTTCTGCTTCGGCTTCCCATGTCATCTCTTCCCTATCTTTACTCCTCCATAGAACCTTCACTGAAGCCACGTCTTTTTTTCGAAGTCTGTGAACTTTTCTGTCGAGAATAGCAATTGGTTCTTTCTCATATGTCAGATTTTCTGTAACTTGTATATCGTCAACAGGTACGATTTTGGATGGATCTCCAATACACTTTCTAAGCATGGGCACATGGAGAACTGGATGAACCGCTTGTAGCTCTGATGGCAGCTCTAATTCATAAGCCACCTGGCCTACCCTTCAGGTGATCTTATAAGGTCCGACATATCGGGGATTAAGTTTTCCTTTCTTACCAAACCGCATCACACCCTTCATAGGTGATATCTTCAGAAACACCTAATCACCTACCTGGAATTCTAATTCTCATCGTCGTACATCTGCATAAGATTTCTGACGACTCTGAGCTGTACGCAATCGTTCTTGAATAAGCTTTACCTTTTCAATAGCCTTATGAACAAGGTCTGACCCCAATTAGTTTGCTTCTCCGACTTCAAACCAACCGGCAGGAGACCTACAGTTCCTACCATAAAGATATTCATACGGAGCCATAGCTATTGTTATAAGAAAACTCTATCAAAGGCAAATGATCATCCCAACTTTCTTGGAAATCCAGTACACAAGCTCGTAACATATCTTCTAAGGTCTGAATAGTCCGCTCAGCTTGCCCGTCTGACTGCGGATGGAAAGCCGTACTAAGATTTACTCGAGTACCAAGACTTTCTTGAAAATATTTCCAGAACCTTGCTATAAACTGTGCGCCTCTGTCTGAAATAATTGACTGCGGAATGCCATGAAGGCGCACAATCTCCTTAAGATATAGCTTAACATAGTCTTCAGCAGTATAGGTAGTTCTTACTGGCAAGAAATGAGCTGATTTAGTTAACCTATCAACAATCACCCAAATAGAATTGAATCTGCGGTGAGAACGGGGCAATCCCGTGACAAAATCCATATTAATCACTTTCCACTTCCATGCTGGGATCTCCATTTCTTGTAATAAGCCACCGGGTTTTTGATGCTCTATCTTCACCTGTTGGCAAGTGGGGCATTGAGCTGCAAAGTTAGCAATATCTTTCTTCATATCATTCCACCAGTAAAAGCCCTTGAGGTCATGATACATCTTGGTAGACCCGGGATGAATTGAATACCGGGAGTAATGAAATTTTGACATGACCCTGTCCCGAAGCCCAGTTACATTTGGAACGCACAAACGACCTCGATGTTTGAGAAACCCATTTGAATCCAGTTCGAAGGCTGAGACCCTATTTTGTTGCACTCCTTCCTTAATGTTAATTAAAACTGGATCTTCATATTGTTGAGTCTTTACATCTGAGGCAAGCGTCGATTGGGATATATTATGTAAAGCAGTTTCAGTGTCTTCCGAATCTAGTAAGCGAACTCCCAAATTTGCTAAGCGATGAAGTTCTGTGGTCATTTCCAATTTTTCTGCTGGCACATACAGTAGACTTCCTATCGATTTGCGACTTAGGGCATCAGCTACAACATTAGCTTTGCCGGGGTGATATAAGATCTCAGCATCGTAATCCTTTAGCAATTCGAGCCATCTTCGTTGCCTCAAATTCAATTCCTTTGGCCTAAATATATATTGAAGGATTTTATGGTCCGTATAGATATCGACATGAACTCCATATAAATAATGCCGCCATATCTTTAGAGCGTGAATCACTGCCGCCAGCTCTAGATCATGGGTTGGATAATTTTGCTCATGTTTCCGTAGTTGTCGGGAGGCATAAGCAATCACCTTACCATTTTGCATCAACACACATCCCAGGCCGGTGCGTGACGCATCACAGTATACAGTGTAACCCTCGGTGCCTTCTGGAAGGGTAAGGACAGGGGCAGATATCAACTTATCTTTAAATTTCTGGAAACTCCGCTCGCACGCTTCTAACCATTGAAACTTGGTCCCCTTCTGAGTTAATTTTGTAAGGGGATCAGCTATAGAAGAAAATCCCTTTACAAATCTTCGATAATATCCAGCAAGACCTAAGAAACTTCGGACTTTCGTAGCGGTTGTTGGTCGAGGCCAGTTCTTAACGGCTTCAATCTTCCGATCATTAACTTTAATACCTTCATCGGACACAATATGGCCTAGAAAAGCCATTGAAGTTAGCCAAAATTCACATTTGGAAAATTTGGCATACAGCCTTTGATCTCGCAATGTTTGCAACACCTTTCGGAGGTGATCAGCATGTTCCCTCTCCGAACGAGAATATACCAAGATATCGTCAATGAATACAATAACAAAAATATCCAAGAAGGGTCGGAATATGGTATTCATTAGCGCCATAAACGCCGCAGGAGCATTTGTCAATCCGAAAGACATAACTAAGAATTCAAATTGCCCATATCTCGTTCGGAAAGCTGTCTTCGGAATGTCTTCCCCTTTTACTCGTAGCTGGTGATACCCTGACCTTAAGTCAATCTTCGAGAAACATTTATCACCCTGTAGCTGGTCAAACAAATCATCAATTCTAGGCAATGGATATTTGTTCTTGATAGTCACTTTATTCAACTGCCGGTAGTTAATACACATTCTTAGTGAGCCATCCTTCTTGCGCACAAATAATACTGGTGCTCCCCATAGAGAAGTACTGGGCCTAATGAAGTCTTTGTCTAATAAGTCCTGTAATTGCACCTTCAATTCGCGCAACTCGGCGGGGGACATACGATAAGGAGGAATAGAGATGGGTTGGGTGTCCGGATACGCATTAATCGCAAATTCAATTTCCCTTTCGGGAGGGAGGCCTGGTAATTCATCAGGGAATACATCCTGAAATTCATTAACTACAGGAACAAATTGCAAATTTGGCGGTTCCGCTTCAGTGCTCCTAACTCGAACCAAATCATAAATATACCCTTTGGAAATCATTTTTTGCGCCTTAAGGTAGGAAATAAACCTACCCTTTGGTGCTGGGGTATTGCCCATCCCTTTAAGAACTGGTTCACCCGGAAACTGAAATTTCACAGTTTTGGACCAACATTCCACATTGGCATAGCAAGAGGCTAGCCAATCCATTCCCATGATAGCGTCAAAGTCCACCATTTCTAACTCCACTAGATCAGCAACTGTTTCACGATCACAAATCGTAAACACACACTTACGATAAATTCGTCTTGCAATAACAGGTTCCCCGACCGGAGTAGAAACCGAGAAAGGCTTGGACAAAGATTCGGGCTTTATACCGAACTTATCAGAAATATAAGGTGTGATATAAGATAGCGTGGAACCTGGATCGATCAATGCATAGGCATCATAAGAACAAATGGATAAAATACCTGTCATAATATCGGGAGACGACTCAAGATCCTGCCATCCTGCAAGTGCATAAATACGATTCTGGTTGCTGCTGGAAGCAGGCACCTGACCTCTTCACCTACCTCTACCTGCTGGAGGCTGGAGAAGAACCTTGTCCAGGAGGGCGTACAGAAGATGAAGAACCTGCGATTGAACCTGTCGGCTGAGCCGGGCCCCCTCTACCACGAGATGGACAATTTCCTATAACATGACCAAGCTGTCCATAGTAATAACACACCCCCATACCTTGGCGGCACTGGCCAGAGTGGCCTTTACCGCACTGGTCACAACGGGGACAGGGAGGCCTTGCCTGGCTAGATTCTCCCCTGTAAGAAGGAGCTGACGCTCTCTAGCTTTGACTCGGTCCAGAATAAGTGGATCTATCATAACACTGCCTCTGGAACCTGGAAGGTGCACTAACCGCTGAAGGATCTGATCTTCTATAAGAACGGGGCCTATAATCTTCCTGATAAGCACCTGAATAACTTGCGGACCTGGCCCGCTTATAACTGCCCCTACTCGGGTCTTGCTCAGTTCGCTTTCGGCATTCAAGGTCCTCCAAATTTTGAGCATACGCCTGAATACGAGCAATATCTATACCACTCTGTAATGAAGCCGTCATACAATCCTTAATCAAGTGAGGCCCAAGTCCCATCACAAAATGATGTACCCTATCTTCCATTTCAGCTACCATCGTCGGGGCGTATCTAGCCAAGGAGTTAAACTTCAAACTATATTCCCGATCGCTCATATTATTCTGGCGAAGCAATAGAAATTCATTAGCTCTAGCTTTGCGAACCTCAACGGGTAGATAATGATCCAGAAAGGCTCTGGTAAATTCTGACCATACTTCTGGAGGTGCGTTGGGCCCTCTCGATTACTGCCAAGACTCATACCATACCACGGCCACATCCCACAGTCTCTGAGAAGCTAGCTCCACTGATTCTGTGTCAGAAGCATGCATTACCCTCAAAGCGCGGCCCATTCGATCTATAAAATTCTGAGGGTCATCCTTCGGGTTTGTCCCCGTGAACACCGGAGGGTGGTCCAAGGTATAAAAATCACGTACACGGGAAATAACAGCCCTATCCGGAAGGCCAGCCTGCCGCTGGGTTTGACCAGCCACCAATCTAGTCAATAACTGGATTGCGTCTCACAAGTCCTGTTCTGTAGCAGTGGGGAGAGGAGCTGGAGGCTGAGGAGCCGGAGGGTCTGGAGCCCTATCTTGCTCTTCTGCACCTGATGGAGTAGAGGTAGCATGCGAGGGGGTAGCGCTCTGAGCCTCGCTATACCCTAACTCAGGTGGCGGTACTCGGCTTGGGCCTTCCCCAGCAGTGCCCAATATACTACTGACTTTCTTCTTCCTCGGAAGCATTGCTGAAAATTAAACATGAAAGGATTAGATAGTTGTATTCTTAACTTGGCTCTATCGCACGATATAGATCATGAAGAAAAGTATCTTCCTAAATGTCCTGTAGCCTCCTAGCTATAGATATGGTGCACGACATATCGATAACCAGGACTCTACTGGACACGGCTCATGGACATCCCTAGGACTGAACCGCTTTGATACCAATTTGTCACACCCCTAACGAGGAGTATGACAGGCTCCGACTCGTAGGACGGAAGTCCTGACTTAAACTTTACTTGGACATCCCATACCATAACTCAAAGAACATCTGCTCACGGAAAAGGGCCAACATAGAAATATTCGATAATTCAACACATATGTACATCTGCGGACCGGTAAGGTCGCTACAACATAAAGTATATCGTAAAGCCGACAAAGCTATCAGAAAAATATCAAGAAGCTAAAACAAGGCCGACAAGGCCATACATAATATTTACATATCCCACAATGTCCATGAGCCTCTAAGAGTATACCTATGAACATATATTATACTAACAGCAAGGTACCAAAAGATAGCAAGCCCGGAGTAGTGGTACTTGCTAACACCGCTGAAGCTGGAAAATCCTACTGCGGTTGCTCCCCGATAACTTTGTCAGAGCCTGCAGCGTGAAATGCAGCGTCCCGTGCAATAGGATGTCAGTACGGATAAAAGTACTGAGTATGTAAGGCAGGAGGGTAACAACATGATTAAGATATAATGTAACATTTATAAATGCAAAAGAAAACCGAACATCTGAAACTAGCATAAGATACTATGCATGATAAAATCATTGGTATATATATATATATATATATATACACGTAATAGATAGTATCCATTCCCGGCCGTAAGGCTCGGTGTTATATGTGTAAAATCATGCCCGACCATTAAGGCTCGGTGTTATCATCATTAGCCCGCGTCCGGGCCTCCCGTGTCCGGGGCAATATCATAGCATGCCTATTGCAGTGGTGTGCGCATTTACGCGCCATGCACGACTGACTATAGCGCGGAACGGTGTAGTACAATAGTGCATTACATTTATTCATACGTATATATCATTATTGGTCTGGACCGGAAAAATTGTGCAGGACCCCGCTTTCCTTACGCGATGCGGACGGAAAGCGTAAAGTCCTGAGGCCTTCCGCTTTCCTTCCACGATGCGGAAGGAAAGCCTGATCCTGGAGCTGATTTTGGATGAGAAGTCCATGATCTGATCTTGGCCTTTCAGAGTGACATAAGGTCGGTAGCCTCCGAATAGCTTATGGAATTCGTATTGAGTCCAAAGGAGTAATCGATAATGATAAGTAAAATAATATTTCAAGAATAAATAAAATAACAAGACATTAAGATTTGAAATATAAGGCATGGGAATAGAATGGATTTGTTATGGAACGCTTGTGTTAATATTCTAGTTGGATTCGTGCCAAAGAAAGAGGGAAACAAACACCTTACATACCTTATTCGTCAAGCCACCACTTAAAGAGTTCCTTACCCTGATGCTTGCCTTCACCCGAACCTATATATCGAGAAACACATCTTTAATCACACTTCCATCAACTTATAAGCACTAATTTGTGGAAGTCTAATTTGGGTCACGAAAATTTGGGCAGCATCTCCCCTATATCATCGACTTACTCCAAATACCAAAACAACTCCCAAACAATACCAACAACATCAACAACAACATCCTCAATATTCTAGAAGATAAATATATATATTTTCATCCAAAATTCTCTTCAAACCTCAATCCGTAAGCCAACAACATCAACACAACAAACTATAACTTCTATTCTTGCAAATATTCCTTAATCAATGTTGATAAAGAGAGAGATTCAATGATTCATACCTTATATTTACTAAAGTAGCAAGATCTTCAATATTTACTTGTTTCCAAGCTCACTCCAACACAAAACGAAATTATAATTGCGACTACACGTTGTTCGGGCCTCGATTAATATTCCGTAGCTTGAATTTTGCTCAAAATCCTCACTTCTATGTGATATAAGAGCCCTTTTTCTTTGCTGAAATTTCTGGAATATTGTGGAGAATATGATGAAGAAAAAATGGGGTTTTTAGCCCTTTTATAGTGGCTAGGGTCGGCAGTACTGTAGTAGTACTGTAGCGGTACTGTAGCAGCTCTGTTTCTGCTTTGTCAGCTCAGTTTGTAACGTCCATAATTCTCTACTCCGATGTCCTATCGACGAGCGGTTTGTTGGATTAGAAACTAGACTCGATGAACTTTATTTTAGGATTTTAAAACACCTTAAAACTCCTAATATACATGGTGATATATCCCTCCAAAGCTGACTCAAAATTCTATTTCAATTTTTTTTTGACAAACTTATTTTCCTTGATTTGCTTGGTCCCAGAGTCTTCCATATCTTATTATATGAACTTAAACCCTCGTAACCATGAGATAGATGCATACAATCTCCCCTATCCTAGGAAATGCTCCTCGTCTAGACTTAAACAACTAACACCTAATAGATTTCACGTACAAGACTACGACGTATAACATAACCCTTCTCATCCAGAATGCCCCTGCAGTCAAAATGATAATTTTACAAGCTTTTAGTTTGTTTTCTAATTGTGGTCTGGAAATAAAATCAGAAGTATAATTTCAAAAGCATGGAGCTAAATCATTTTTTTACCCCAAATTCTCCTTCTGATCATGGTGCTGATTCTTCGCCGATGCAGCCGATTGCCTGAAGCCTTATCCGATTGACCAGCAATCATCTTGTGTTAGTTAAATAAGCAACAAAAAAAAAGGAAATGGTGACACATCCAAGGATTCTTAACCATTAATTCAAGTAAATTGCAGGGAGAATTACTTTGATATTTTTTATTTCACCAAAGAGGTGCCAATTCATGGGACAATTTTCCAAACCTTCATGGGAGATTAAGATTATAGACTTCTAGAAAAGAGGCATCCAAACTGATGTAGAGCTCAGAATTATGTCACATGGAGAGACTTCCAAGCCCCTTCCTGTCATCTTTCTTTATGAAGGAACGTAGAGGAATCACCAAAGCAAGAACCACAAAGCATTTCCATGAATGATGATACTACAGGAAAAGTCAACAATGTGTACCGACTCTACCCTTAATAGGCACTTCAATGAAGCAATTCACCTTCAAAATTCCATTTTACCCAACAAAAATCAGAAAGAACTATATGCAGAACAAACAAGTGAAAATAAAAAACTATTAACATGCATGCATAGAATCGTAGTAAGACAGTGTCCAATAGAATATAAAAATTCATTGATTTTCGAGCGAACTTCCATTACCAATAAAAGGGTGCGATCTATTAAATTCACATTATCAACAAAAGGGTGTAAAAACAAAGTAAAAAACGGAGCAAAACTCAGCTGATATCAGAAATAGTAAAAGCCATAGACTAACTTGGAACCAAAATGGGTATATTTTGGAAGAAAACAGAAGCTAAGGCTAATGGACCTTAATGAAAAATAAGAAACATGCAAAAAGATATGTAATTCTCTAAGGTAAAGCACGATCAACTTAGTCAAGTTGGAACTCAAGGATCACCCGTGATACCCAGGAAGAAGAACAAATCAATTGAAGAGGATGACTAGATAGATACAGAGAAACTGTGCTTCTGATTGTACGATGCCTCGATATAAAGGAAAATAGGAAGATACAAGTTTAGCCATAAAGAAAGTTACATTTACAAAACTACCCTTCGTCGTACCCAAGCTCACACTTATTATATAGTTAAATAAATGTTGAGTGTGTGTTAGAGTAAAAGAGCAAAATGACTCTTTTGCTCTTGGTCGTCCTCAACTTATTCCATTTTCTTCAATTTCACCCTAACTTTTGTTTTGATTACATAAATCGTTAACGGATCCCACACCCACACCCACATTGTGTCAACATGGCTATGACACCAAAAGTGAAGAATTCGAGCAACATAGGGTAAAAGTGATATAAATAAAAGTAAACAGAAGAATTAACTTACAGGACTGCGAATGCATCTAACTTCTTGGATCTGTCTCTTCCAATAATTTTTGCTCTTAACTTCTGCCACCAAATATCCAGGAGAGATCCTCTTGTATCCTTTCCCAATACAACAAAAAGAACATCTCAAACAGTAAACAAATGAGAGTACGTTATTAACACCAAAGCATACATTTTAATTGGCTAAACAATCACCACAAGGAAAAGTTGCACATCATTGAAATCTACACATGCATTTCTCTTTCTTTTTTTCTCCGCCTATTCCAAGGTGAACCCATTTTAGCATTAAAGCGATACTAATTTCAAAAGAATGAAAAAAGTTTTCTCAACTACATCTTGTCTTGAAAGAAAAACAAAAAACTTAAACCTCCACAAAGTTGATGCAAAATGCAAATGATACGGGGCATTAATATGACGTTTCACAAATGCAGAAAAAAGTTGCAGAATCAACGAATCAAAAAATGAGAATGTGGATGGCTAAGCATTCAACAGCTCTTTTATTATTTAGATTGAAATATGTTTCCCATCTAAGATATGCGTATAAGCAATGACCATGTATAAGAACCACATAAAAGGGAGGTTCTCTATGATGACTGCTTCACTACCTTATTTTTACAGAGATATTTCTAAAATGTACATGTCGATTTTTACATAATTTACCTGAAGAAAAGGAGCATATTTTGATCATGGTGCTACAATACATTAAGCTGAATGAAAACTTAATCATGACATCACTTTAATCAAGCAATCAAATAATACACAGCTATAATGGAAGACTAACACTTTTTTATTTATTTATAGTTTTATAACCTTTCAACACTTCATTAATTAAGAGATAAAAGTTTTTGAAGAGGATGAACTGAAAGATATTATACTGCGCAAACCATTCAGTGAGATATATCACAAGGTATGCACTGTGGGACCATCAGCTTATAAAAGGGACGTAAAGCTCAAACCTTCCTGCAAGAAAGCTGGAGAAGGATGGGTTAAGATAAATTCTTGAGTTGAACAGCTTTGCTTCCTATTCAATTTTAACATCAAGAGGCAAAGAAGCTGGCTCTATTGCTACGACTCTGTCCTGCTGAAGAATCTGAGAAAATTAGATAGCAACTGTTTTAATTACAAACTTTGACCATAAAGTTCAGGAGCTTTCTCCTGTCGAGCGATAGTCTATTCGCGATAGATGGTATATGTCAGGTAAACATTACAAATCTAACGCTCTGCTATACTTGCAGAAGTAGTATACAATGACCTACTAATGTTACTACAACATTACCACTCTATCATATCAAATACTCAAATAAGTTTTTTTTTGAAACTCTCAATAAGTTACACCTACTTAGAGCTATATATGATAGAAAGAAATGAAAACCCAATAAATGAAGTCTATTCAAAGCTATACATAATGTTAACATCTATCTCATCTTTGCAATTGATTTACTTTCAGCTCAAAGTTAATTCAAATGCCTTCACATGAGAAACCAACATAATTCGTAGAAAAAATGGGGCACAATAAAAATGAAGGTTAAGAAACACTAAGTTTGAAAAATCCTGTAATAAGGAAAGAAAATCATATGAATAAAGGGAAGGTCTGAGAGAGAGCTCAAGCTAAATTAGAGGCATGCAGCATTAATATAACCCAATACCAAATGAAGCAGCAAAAACCGGAAGAAATAGAACAACAATCAACTAACGAAGATCCAAAGATAAAAACAATTTTTTTTTATAAGATAAGAGCCTAAACTAACCTTGCTGGGAATTAAGCAATCAGTTCGGTCTCTGTAACGACCCGCCTAGTCATTGTTGGACCTTCCACTATCCGTGTATGAAAACCCAGGGTATCGTCATAAGTCTAGTTCGCGGGAGAGTTTTAAGTGCACTATTTACTCGTAGTTGAACTAGATGAGAGTTTAAAAGCAGTAGGCCCGGGGGTGGGCTTCTTCGCCGCAGCGGGTGTACCACCGCTATATTGTCCCGCTGTAGCGGACAAGTGATCCGCTGCAGCGGCGTACGCAGACTAGAACCTTGTTTAATGACACTATTACGGGATTTTACAACTCTTGTCCACAAAACCCTCTTCTAAGATACATTAGGGTATTCCCAGAGTAAACCACTTGGTGACTAGAGGGAGGAGGCTCTCCAAACATCCTTCGGGTTATCTTCCTTAAAGATTTCTCTATCCCAATTTCCGACTCCAGGATGAGATAGTAGATATTCCATGAACGTTCGTGATAGCTGCTCGGCAACGAGGTAGGTTATGTCTTACTTGAGTTAGACTTTGATTAGTAAATTGTATATATGTGTTACACCTCGTAGTCTTGTACGTGAAATCTATTAGGCGTTAGTTGTTTTAAGTACTAGACGTGGAGCATTTCCTAGGATATGGGAGATTGTATGCAACTATCTCATGGTTATGAGGGTTTAAGTTCATACAATAAGCTATGGAAGACTCTAGGACCAAGTAAATCAAGGAAAATAAGTTTGTCGAAAATTTTAAATAGAATTTGGAGTCAACTTTGGAGGACATCTCCATGTGTATTAGGAGTTTTAAGGTGTTTCAAAATCCTAAATTAAAGTTTGTCGAGTCTAGTTTCTAATGCAACAAACCGCTCGTCGATAGGACATTGGAGTAGAGAATTATGGACGTTACAAACTGAGCTGACAAAGCAGAAATAGAGCTGCTACAGTACCGCTACAGTACCGCTACATTACTGCTACAGTACTGCCGACCCTAGCCACTATATAAGGGGTAAAAACCCCATTTTTCTTCATCAAAATTCTCCAAAATATTCCAGAAACTTCAGCCAACAAGAGGACTTTTGTACCACATAGAAGTGAGGATTTTGAGCAAAATTCAAGCTACGGAATATTAATCGAGGCTCGAACAACGTGTAGTCGCAATTATAATTTCGTTTTGTGTTGGAGTGAGCTTGGAAACAAGTAAATATTGAAGATCTTGCTACTTTAGTAAATATAAGGTATGAATCATTGAATCTCTCTCTTTATCAACATTGATTAAGGAATATTTGCAAGAATAGAAGTTATAGTTTGTTGTGTTGATGTTGATGGCTTATGGATTGAGGTTTGAAGAGAATTTTGGATGAAAATACATATATTTATCTTGTAGAATGTTGAGGATGTTTTTGTTGATGTTGTTGGTATTGTTTGGGAGTTGTTTTGGTATTTGGAGGAAGTCGATGATATAGGGGAAATGTTGCCTAAATTTTCGTAACCCAAATTAGTCTTCCATAATTAGCACTTGTAAGTTGATGGAAATGCGATGAAAGTATGATTAATGATATATTTCTTGATATATAGGCTCGGGTGAAGGGCAAGCTTCGATGTAAGGAACTCTTTAAGTGGTGGCTTGACGGATAAGGTATGTAAGGTGTTCGTTTCCCCATTTTCTTTGGCACGAATCCAATGAGAACATAGACATGAGCGTTCATAACAAATCCACTCTATTCCCATGCTTTGTATTTCAAATCTTAATATCTTGTTATTTTAATGATTCTTAAAGTATTATTTTACTTATCATCATCGATTACTCCTTTGGACTCGATACGAATTCCATAAGCTATTCGGAGGCTACAGACCTTATGTCACTCCGAAAGGCCAAGGTCTGATCAATGACTTCTTATCCAAAAATTAGCTCCAGGCATTACCATCAGGCTTTCCATCCGCATCGCGGAAGGAAAGCGGAAGGTCTCAGGACTTTGCGCTTTCCGTCCGCATCGCGAAAGGAAAGCGAAAGGTCTCAGGACATTACGCTTTCCATCCGCATCGCGGAAGGAAAGCGGAGTCCTGCATAGTTTTTCCAGTCAAGACCAATAATGGTATATACGTATGAATAAATGTAATGCACTATTTTACTACACCGTGCCGCGCTATAGTCGGTCGGGCAGGGGGCGTAAATGCGCACACCACTGCTGTGGGCATGTTATGATATTGCCCCGGACGCGGGAGGCCTGGATGTGGGCTAATGATGATAACACTGAGCCTTAATGGCCGAGCATGATTTTACACATATAACACCGAGCCTTACGGCCGGGCATGGATACTATCTATTACGTATATATATATATATATATGTGTGTGTGTGTGTGTGTGTATGTAAGCATACCAATGATTTTATCATGCATAGTATCTTGTGCTACTTCCAGATGTTCGGTTTTCTTTTGCATTTATTAATGTTACATTATATCTTAATTATGTTGTTACCTCCTGCCTTACATACTCAGTACTTTTATCCGTACTGACGCCCCACTGCACGGGACGCTGCATTTCGTGCTGCAGGCTCTGACGGAGTTATCGGGGAGCAACTGCAGTAGGATTTTCCAGCTTCATCAGTGTTAGCAAGTACCACTACTCCGGGCTTGCTATCTTTTGGTACTTTTCTATTAGTATAATATATGTACATATGTATAATCTTAGAGGCTCATGGACATTGTGGGATTTGTAAATATTATGTATGGCCTTGTCGGCCTTGTTTTGGCTTCTTGATATTTTTCTGATAGCCTTGTCGGCTTTATGATATACTTTATGTTGTAGCGATCTTACCGGTCCGCAGATGTACATGTGTGTTGAATTATCAAATATTTCTATGTTGGCCCTTTTCCGCGAGCAGATGTTCCTTGAGTTATGGTATGTGATGTACAAGTAACGGTTAAGTCAGGTGACTTTCGGCCTATGGGTCGGAGCCTGTCATACTCCTCGTTGGGGGTGTGACAAATTGGTATCAGAGCGGTTCAGTCCTAGGGATGTCCATGAGCCGTGTCCAGTAGAGTCCTGGTTATCGATATGTCGTGCACCATATCTATAGCTAAGAGGCTACAGGACATTTAGGAAGATACTTTTCTTCATGATCTAGATCGTGCAATAGAGCCAAGTTAAGAATACAGCTATCTAATCCTTCCGTGTTTAATTTTCAGCGATGCCTCCGAGGAAGAAGAAAGTCAGTAGTATACTGGGCACCGTTGGGGAAGGCCCGAACCGAGTACCGCCACGTGAGTTAGGGCATAGCGAGGCTCAGAGCGCGACCCCCTCGCATGCTACCTCTACTCCATCAGGTGCAGAAGAGCAAGATAGGGCTCCAGACCCTCCAGCTCGTCAGCCTCCAGCTCCTCACCCGCTGCTACAAAACAGGACTTGCGAGACGCAGTCCAGCTATTGACTAGATTGGTGGCTGCTCCAACTCAGCGGCCGGTTGGCCTTCCGGATAGGGTTGTTAGTTCCCGTGTACGTGATTTTTATACCCTGGACCCTCCGACGTTCACGGGGACAAACCCGAAGGATGACCCTCAGAATTTTATAGATCGAATGGGCCGCGCTTTGAGGGTAATGCATGCTTCTGACACAGAATCAGTGGAGCTAGCTTCTCATAGACTGTGGGATATGGCCGCGGTATGGTATGAGTCTTGGCAGCAATCGAGAGGGCCGAACGCACCTCCAGCAGTATGGTTGGAATTCACTAGAGCTTTTCTGGATCATTATCTGCCCGCTGAGGTTCGCAGAGCTAGAGCTGATGAATTTCTATTGCTTCGTCAGAATAATATGAGCGTTCGGGAATATAGTTTGAAGTTTAACTCTTTGGCTAGATACGCCCCGGCGATGGTAGCTGAAATGGAAGATAGGGTACATCGTTTTGTGACGGGACTTGGGCCTCACTTGATTAAGGATTGTATGACGGCTTCACTACAGAGTGGTATGGATATTGCTCATATTCAGGCGTACGCTCAAAATTTGGAGGACTTTGAACACCGACAGCGGACTGAGCAAGACCCGAGGAGGGGCAGTTATAAGTGGGACAGGTCCGCAGGTTATTCAGGTGCTTATCAGGAAGATTATAGGCCCCATTTCAGCGGTTAGTGCACCTTCTAGGTTCCAGAGGTAGCGTTATGATAGACCCTTTTATTCTGGACCGAGTCGAAGCTTGAGAGTGTCAGCTCCTTCTTACAGAGGAGACTCTAGCCAGGCAAGGCCTCCCTTGCCCCGTTGTGACCAGTGCGGTAAAGGCCACTCTGGCCAGTGCCACCAAGGTATGAGGGTGTGTTATTACTGTGGACAACCTGGTCATGTTATAGGAAATTTTCCATCCCGAAGTAGAGGGGGCCCGGCTCAGCCGACAGGTTCAATCGCAGGTTCTTTATCTTCTGTTCGCCCTCCTGGACCAGGTTCTTCTCCAGCCCCAGTAGGTAGAGGTAGGGGAAGAGGTCAGGTGTCTGCTTCCGGCAGCAACCAGAATCGTATTTATGCACTTGCAGGACGACAAGATCTTGAGTCGTCCCCATATGTTGTCACAGGTATTTTATCCATTTGTTCTTATGATGTCTATGCATTGATCGATCCGGGTTCCACGCTATCTTATATCACACCTTATATTGCTGATAATTTCAGTATAAAGCCCGAATCTTTGTCCAAGCCTTTCTCGATTTCTACTCCGATCGGGGAACCTGTTATTGCAAGATGAATTTATCGTAGATGTGTGGTTACGATATGTGGTCGTGAAACATTTGTTGATCTAGTGGAGTTAGAAATGGTGGACTTGTGATGCTATCATGGGAATGGATTGGCTAGCCTCTTGCTATTCCAATGTGGAATGTTGGTCTAAAACTGTGAAATTTCAGTTTCCGGGTGAACCAGTTCTTAAATGGATGGGCAATACCCCAGCACCAAAGGGTAGGTTTATTTCCTACCTTAAGGCACGAAAAATGATTTTCAAAGGTTATATTTATCATTTGGTTCGAGTTAGGAGCACCGAAGCTGAACCGCCAACTTTGCAATCCGTTCCTGTAGTTAATGAATTTCAGGATGTATTCCCCGATGAATTACCAGGCCTCCCTCCCGAAAGGGAAATTGAATTTGCGATTGATGTGTATCCGGACACTCAACCCATCTCTATTCCCCCTTATCGTATGTCCCCTGCCGAGTTGCGCGAATTGAAGGTGCAATTGCAGGCCTTGTTAGACAAGGGCTTCATTAGGCCCAGTACTTCTCCGTGGGGAGCACCGGTATTATTTGTGCGCATGAAGGATGGCTCACTAAGAATGTGTATTGACTATCGGTAGTTGAATAAGGTGACTATCAAGAACAAATATCCGATGCCTAGAATTGATAATTTTTTTGACTAGCTACAAGGTGTTAAATGCTTCTCGAAAATTGACTTAAGGTCAGGGTATCATCAGCTACGTGTAAAAGGGGAAGACATTCCGAAGACAGCTTTCCGAACAAGATATGGGCATTTTGAATTCTTAGTCATGTCTTTCGGATTGACAAATGCTCCTGCGACGTTTATGGCGCTAATGAACACCATATTCCGACCCTTCTTGGATATTTTTGTTGTATTCATTGACGACATCTTGGTATATTCTCGTTCGGAGAGGGAACATGCTGATCACCTCCGAAAGGTGTTGCAAACATTGCGAGATCAAAGGCTGTATGTGATACGCTCAAATTACACCTACTATTGGTATAACGCGGACATTGTCAAATATAGTAACCCAACAAGGTTGGGGTCGAATCCCACAGGGAATATGGTGTGAAAAGGTTACTAAAGTCGTAAATGCTAAGTTCTAGGTCTAATATCTTAATCCGATAATGTTGGTAAAAGTTGGGTTTTGTCTATGACTAATTTCTAAACTATTGTTTTGGTGGAAATTTATGGTAAAAGAAACTAAGGTTGTGTCCCCGTTAGATAGGGTGCATGATCATGAGTATTGATCTTGATATACTTCTAATGGATCATTATATGAATGCACTTAATCTCTATGTGAATCTCTACTATTTTCCAATAAATAAAGATTATGTCTTTCTATGATTTTCCCAAATATAAGAAAGTTACCATGAAGAACGATTAATCATGCCAAGTAAATTCATCTTATTCCTAAGTGAATTTATTAAACAAAGGTTAAAGCTTTGAGTCCTTGTTAATTATTCTTACCAACCCTAATTACTTTCCCAAATAAATTAAGGTTTATGGCTTTAATCAATGTTTGCAACCATTAATTATGAATGAAGAATGAAGAATAATCAAACCCTAATAATCCATTATGTGTATATCAATCACAACACCCAAACACAAAACACCCATCATTGGGTTCACAACCCTAGTAAGGGAATTTAGCTACTCATGACAAAGAACAAGAAATAAGAAATTGAAGATTCATAAATGCTTACTTTGGAATAAAAAAGGAATTGGTAATACTTGAATTGATGTTTGAATCTTCAAAAACTAGAGAGAAGTTTTTGTTCTAAGTCAAGAGACAAAAATATAATGAATGATGACTATTAAAACCCTACAATGATTATTTATAAGTTTTGAAAATACATAAGTTACAGATTTTGCACTTCAGTCCCGTCATGATGAAATACGGTCCGTAAAGTGATTTACGGACCGTAAACATGGTTTACGCCCAACTCGTTCTCTCAGCTGTGTGCAACTTATCCTTCCAAAATACAGACCGTAAAGTGGTTTACGGTCCGTAAACTTCTTGGTCGTCTTTCACTTTGCTAATCTCAGACTTTCTGCCAGACGCTTGAATGACTAAATACGTGATGGAATACGGACCGTAAACTGAAATACGGTCCGTAAACTGAGCTCGTAAATCACCATCTTCTCAGTTTGACTTTCTGTTTCTGAAATCCTTTAATACGACCACGGAATACGGCCCGTATTGTAGAATACGAGTCGTAAACCTCACTTTACGACCTGGTTCTGCACTTCAACTGCGATTGTGCCAAATCTGTTCCCTTACCTGAAAAACACTAAGAAACACGTAAAATCACATCGACTTGCTTAACAACAAGTAAAACTTATAGCGGAAAAGTATCGATTTTGGCGTAAAAATCACGTCACATCAGTATGCCAAATTTTCCAAATGTGAATTTTGGCTAACTTCAGTGGCTTTTCTAGGCCATATTGTGTCCGATGAAGGTATTAAAGTTGATGATCGGAAGATTGAAGCCGTTAAGAACTGGCCCTGACCAACAACCGCTTCGGAAGTCTGAAGTTTCTTAGGTCTTGCTTGATATTATCGAAGATTTGTAGAGGGATTTTCTTTTATAGCAGCTCCCCTTACAAAATTAACTCGGAAGGGGGTCAAGTTTCAATGGTCAGAAGCGTGCGAGCGGAGTTTCCAGAAATTGAAAGATAAGTTGATATCTGCCCCTGTCCTCACCCTTCCAGAAGGCACCGAGGGTTACACTATATACTGTGATGCGTCGCGCACCGGCCTGGGATGTGTGTTGATGCAAAATGGTAAGGTGATTGCTTATGCCTCCCGACAACTACGGAAACATGAGAAAAATTATCCAACCCATGATCTAGAGCTGGCGGCAGTGATTCACGCTCTAAAGATATGGCGGCATTATTTATATGGAGTTCATGTCGATATCTATACGGACCATAAAAGCCTTCAATATATATTTAGGCAAAAGGAATTGAATTTGAGGCAACGAAGATGACTCGAATTGCTAAAGGATTACGATGCTGAGATTTTATATCATCCCGGCAAAGCTAATATTGTAGTTGATGCCCTAAGTCGCAAATCAATGGGAAGTCTATTGTATGTGCCAGCAGAAAAATTGGAAATGACCAGAGAACTTCATCGCTTAGCAAATTTGGGAGTTCGCTTACAAGATTCGGAAGACATTGGAATTGCTTTACAGAATATATCCCAATCGACTCTTGCCTCAGATGTAAAGACTCAACAATATGAAGATCCAGTTTTAATTAACATTAAGGAAGGAGTGCAACAAAATAGGGTCTCAGCCTTCGAACTGGATTCAAATGGGTTTCTCAAACATCGAGGTCGTTTGTGCGTTCCAAATGTAACTGGGCTTCGGGACAGGGTCATGTCAAAATTTCATTACTCCCGGTATTCAATTCATCCCGGGTCCACCAAGATGTATCATGACCTCAAGGGCTTTTACTGGTGGAATGATATGAAGAAAGATATTGCTATCTTTGTAGCTCAATGGCCCATTTGGCAACAGGTGAAGATAGAGCATCAGAAACCCGGTGGCTTATTACAAGAAATGGAGATCCCAGCATGGAAGTGGGAAGTGATTAATATGGATTTTGTCACGGGATTGCCCCGTTCTCGCCGCAAATTCGATTCTATTTGGGTGATTGTTGATAGGTTAACTAAATCAGCTCATTTCTTGCCAGTAAGAGTTACCTATACTGCTGAAGACTATGCTAAGCTATATATTAAGGAGATTGTGCGCCTTCATGGCATTCCGCTGTTAATTATTCCAGACAGAGGCGCACAGTTTACAGCAAAGTTTTGGAAATCTTTTCAAGAAAGTCTTGGTACTCGAGTAAATCTTAGTACGGCTTTCCATCTGCAGTCAGACGGGCAAGCTGAGCGGACTATTCAGACCTTAGAAGATATGTTACGAGCTTGTGTACTAGATTTCCAAGGAAGTTGGGATGATCATTTGCCTTTGATAGAGTTTGCTTATAACAATAGCTATTATGCCAGTATGAAAATGGCTCCGTATGAAGCTCTTTATGGTAGGAAGTGTAGGTCCCATGCCGGTTGGTTTGAAGTCGGAGAAGCCAACTTATTTGGGCCAGACCTTGTTCATCAGGCTATTGAAAAGGTAAAGCTTATTCAAGAACGATTGCGTAAAGCTCAGAGTCGTCAGAAATCTTATGCAGATGTACGACGACGATAATTAGAATTGCAGGTAGGTGATTGGGTGTTTCTGAAAAGAAGATATCACCTGTGAAGGGTGTGATGCGGTTTGGTAAGAAAGGGAAACTTAATCCCCGAGATATCGGACCTTATAAGATCATCCGAAGGGTAGGCTAGGTGGCTTATGAATTGGAGCTTCCATCAGAACTACAAGCGGTTCATCCAGTTTTTCATGTGTCCATGCTTAGGAAGTGTATTGGAGATCCCTCCAGAATCGTACCTGTTGACGATATACAAGTTACAGAAAATCTGACATATGAGGAAGAACCAATTGCTATCCTCGACAGACAAGTTCGCAGACTCTGAAACAAAGACGTGGCTTCGGTGAAGGTTCTATGGAGGAGTAAAGATAGGGAAGGGATGACATGGGAATCCGAAGCAGAAATGAAGTCCAAGTATCCCCATTTATTCCCCGTCACAGATGATACTACTCTGAAAGAATTCTTGCAAGGTTCTGCTACATCCGAAAATCACTTACAAGGTAAGAGTGATATTTAAACCCCCTCAAGACTCAATGAGATGAGAAATATTATTCTAATCATCGTATGACTTCATGTCATTGATTACGGTATCATGTAGGACTTGTGATTAGGATTTGTGACATGTAGGAGATTAGAGGAGCTCCAATCACGAGACATACTTTACTAACGTTCCGTGGAAATTTTATTAACCCTCGGGTATCCGACATTCGAGGACGAATGTTTTGAAGGGGGGGAGAATGTTACACCTCGTAGTCTTGTACGTGAAATCTATTAGGCGTTAGTTGTTTTAAGTACTAGACGTGGAGCATTTCCTAGGATATGGGAGATTGTATGCATCTATCTCATGGTTACGAGGGTATAAGTTCATATAATAAGCTATGGAAGACTCTGGGACCAAGCAAATCAAGGAAAATAAGTTTGTCGAAAATTTGGAATAGAATTTTGAGTCAACTTTGGAGGGGTATATCTCTATGTGTATTAGGAGTTTTAAGGTGTTTCAAAATCCTAATATAAAGTTCGTCGAGTCTAGTTTCTAATGCAACAAACAGCTCATCGATAGGACATCAGAGTAGAGAATTATGGACGTTACAAACTGAGCTGACAAAGCAGAAAAAGGGGTAAAAACCCCATTTTTCTTCATCACAATTCTCCAAAATATTCCAGAAACTTCAGCCAATAAGAGGGCTTTTGTACCACATAGAAGTGAGGATTTTGAGCAAAAATCAAGCTACGGAATATTAATCGAGGACCGGACAATGTGTAGACGCGATTATAATTTCATTTTGTGTTGGAGTTAGCTTGGGAACAAGTAAATATTGAAGATCTTTATACTTTAGTAAATATAAGGTATGAATCATTGAATCTTTTTCTTTGTCAACATTGATTAAGGAATATTTGCAAGAATAAAAGTTATAGGTTATTGTGTTGATGTTGTTGTCTTATGGATTAAGGTTTGAAGAGAATTTTGGATGAAAATACATATATTTATCTTGTAGAATGTTGAGGATGTTGTTGTTGATGTTGTTGGTATTGTTTGGGAGTTTTTTTGGTATTTGGAGGAAGTCGATGATATAGGGGAAATGCTGCCTAAATTTTCGTAACCCAAATTAGTCTTCCATAATTAGCACTTGTAAGTTGATGGAAATGAGATGAAAGTATGATTAATGATATATTTCTCGATATATAGGCTCGGGTGAAGGGAAAGCTTCGATGTAAGGAACTCTTTATGTGGTGGCTTGACGGATAAGGTATGTAAGGTGTTCGTTTCCCCATTTTCTTTGGCACGAATCCAATGAGAACATAGACATGAGTGTTTCATAACAAATCCACTCTATTCCCATGCTTTGTATTTCGAATCTTAATATCTTGTTATTTTAATGATTCTTAAAGTATTATTTTACTTATCATCATCGATTACTCCTTTGGACTCGATACGAATTCCATAAGCTATTCTGAGGCTACCTACCTTATGTCACTCCGAAAGGCCAAGGTTTGATCAATGACTTCTCATCCCAAAATTAGCTCCAGGAATTACCATCAGGCTTTCCATCCGCATCGCGGAAGGAAAGCGGAAGGTCTCAGGACATTGCGCTTTCCGTCCGCATCGCGGAAGGAAAGCGGGGTCCTGCATAGTTTTTCCGGTCCAGACCAATAATGGTATATACGTATGAATAATTGTAATGCACTATTTTACTACACCGTGCCGCGCTATAGTTGGCCGGGCATGGCGCGTAAATGCGCACACCACTGCAGTGGGCATGTTATGATATTGCCCCGGACGCGGGAGGCCCGGACGAGGGCTAATGATGATAACACCGAGCCTTAATGACCGGGCATGATTTTACATATATAACACCGAGCCTTATGGCCGGGCATGGATACTATCTATATATATATATATATCTGTGTGTGTGTGTGTATATGTAAGCATACCAATGATTTTATCATGCATAGTATCTTGTGCTACTTCCAGATGTTCGGTTTTCTTTTGCATTTATTAATGTTACATTATATCTTAATTATGTTGTTACCCTCCTACCTTACATACTCAGTACTTTTATCCGTACTGACGTCCCACTGCATGGGACGCTGTATTTCATGCTGCAGGCTCTGACAGAGTTATCGGGGAGCAACTGCAGTAGGATTTTCCAGCTTCAGCAGTGTTAGCAAGTACCACTACTCCGGGCTTGCTATCTTTTGGTACTTTTCTATTAGTATAATATATGTACATATGTATACTCTTAGAGGTTCATGGACATTGTGGGATATGTAAATATTATGTATGGCCTTGTCGGCCTTATTTTGGCTTCTTGATATTTTTCTAATAGCCTTGTCGGCTTTATGATATACTTTATGTTGTAGAGACCTTACCGGTCCGCACATGTACATGTGTGTGGAATTATCAAATATTTCTATGTTGGCCCTTTTCTGCGAGCAGATGTTCCTTGAGTTATGGTATGTGATGTACAAGTAACAGTTAAGTTAGGTGACTTTCGGCCTACGGGTCGGAGCCTGTCATACTCCTCGTTGGGGGTGTGATAATATGTTATAGAATTGATGGAAAAAAGCATGATTAGATTCTCGGACACAGAGTTCAGATGGAAATTGTTAGGGTTAAGATGAATGCTGATTTCTGTGGGCCTCGTGCCATTAAGTAAATAGATAAAACTAGATGCATAGTCGATATAACAAAAAGGGAAGTGAGTGTTGCAAGACAGAAGACTCATGCATGGATATGGAGTCTTCCATGCATGAGATAACCTAGATGACTTATAATAGGTTAGCTTAGTTTAGTGTATATACAATTGGTATACATGATATATAAGATGTATCAGAAGTCTATTTCCTAGTTGTTTTATACTTAGGACTCTACAATTATTATGTGTATAAATAGAGCTAATTGTACATGATCGTATTATCAATAATCCTCAACCTTCTCTCATCTCTTTGGCTGTGTAATTTCTACATGGTATCAGAGAATTAATACACACAACTACGCCGCACAAACCTGTTATCAATAAACACAATAATGGCCTCAAACTCTGCCTCATCCTCTTTGTCCCTCTCTGCTTCCTCACTGCTTCACCTTATGGTTGCTTTTCCTATCCAGCTAAAGCCTACCAACTATCTTATTTGGAGAACTCAAATCATGCAGTTGATGCAAGTCATGAAAGTGACAAAACTAGTCCAAGAAAACAAGCCTGAGATATGTTCATCTGAAGGCAAAGTTGATACTGGAAAGGCTGCTGATAGAAAGGAGAAGGAGAAGATCTCTAAGAGCAGTTGGGATGAACAAGATGTTATTATGAGGACTTGGATATCAGGAACAATGACTCAGGAAAGTATGTCCCTTATTGTTGGTGTACCTCATTGTTAGGTGCTACACTACCAAAGAGATGTGGGAGTGCTTGGACGAAGCTTATCTCCAAGCAACAAAGGAAGATAAGGAGTTCCAACTTAAGAAGCAACTGCAAAATATTAAGTTAGGGACAAAGAAACTTGACGAGTATTTGAAAGAATTCAAAGGCATATGTAATGGTCTTGCTGCTATACACAAGCCAATTGATGAAGATAGCAAAGTCATTAACTTATCTAGAGGTCTAGGTTCAAAGTTTAAGACCTTTAGGACTGTCATGTTGGGAAAAGCTCCATATCCTACCCTGAATGAATGTTTCAACTCTCTTAGAGGCTTTGACATGAGGGAAGAAGAGAAGGAGATGCCACAACAGAACTACAACATGGATTTCATTACACAAAGAGGTAGGGGAAGAGGAAATTATAATAAAAAAAGAGGAAACTCTAACTACAATTCAAGAGGAATGGGTTTCAGACCTGCAGGACAGGCTACCACAAACGAAAACACTCAGAATAACCAAGGCATGCAGGGTTCAAATAATGGAAAAGGAAGAACTAGTACCGAGGCTTGTCAAATTTGTTGAAAAAATAATCATTCAGCCTTGAAGTGCTTTTACAGATGGGATTACTTTTATTAGGGCGAAGAAGATCTTCCTCAGGCCTTAACTGTTGTGAATCTGCAGAATTCTATAGTTGAGGATGAAGCTATGTATATGGACTCAGGTGCAACTACACACATAACAAATACAACAAGTAATCTGTCTGATCTTTACACTTATAAAGGAACCTATAAAATAATTGTTAGGAATGGTTCACAGTTAGATATTACACATGTTGGCAATACAAAGAAATTAGGATTGCATATTAAGGATATAGTTGTAGTTCCTAACATTACAAAGAAGCTTCTGTCAGTCAGTAAAATTGCAAAGGATAATTGTGCAAAACTTGAGTTTGGCTTTTTTGTTATGGGCAAGAAGTCAAGGACACTATTGGCCAAGGGATCTAATACAAAAGGACTATATCAACTGGAAGATAGCAACCTCTATGCCTTAGCAACAACACAGGATTGGAAGAAGTAAAAGAGTATTTGGCACTCTAGATTAGGTCATCTTAGTTTGAAGTCTTTAAAATTATTAAGTAGTAGCAAGAATATTGATGTTAGAAGTTGGAATAAATTGCCTACTGTCTGTACTAGCTGTCAGTCAGGGAAAAGTTGTAAACTTCCTTTTAATTTAAGAAATAAAATTGAGAAGTTTCCTTTACATAAGATACATTGTGATCTCTAGGGTCCAGCACCATTTGTGTCCTCTTAACACATGAACTACTTTGTGGTTTTGGTGGATGGTCATACAAGATATACATGGATTTATCCCTTAAGAAAAAAAATCAGAGTTTTATGAAGTGTTCCTTAAATTCCAGAAGATGGTGGAAAAACAGTTTTTTAACACTATTAAGATTTTCCAATGTAATGGAGGTGGTGAATTCATTCAAACTGAGTTTGTCAAGCACTTGGAAAACTGTGGTATTATTAGGCATATATCCCATACTTATTGATATGGTTAAATTGGCTTGGGAGTACAATAAAGTAAGGGAAATAAGAAAAGAATTAGTGATCCCACCGAGTATCGGTTGAGTTCTATCCCGTACTTATTGATATGGTTAAATTGGCTTAAGAGTCTTTTTTGATGATGATCATTGTTGACCGTTGCTCTTTACTTCTAAAGTTGTTTGGTGTGGTAATGAGTTATGAGCTTGGTAAGTCAAAACGGTTTAGTTATGAGTAAGATATAAAGACGTGTTATGATTGCACTCGTTTGTTTATTCTGTTTGATTTTATATTGTGTTGCGTGAAATAATCTTAGTCTAGCTATGATGCTTACCAGTACGTGTGGTGTACTGATACTACTCTTGCTACATCTTTTTGGGTGTAGGTGTGTTTCAGGTCTGGCTTGAAGGTTTCACTAGCTTCTGTGCATCTCATTCCGAAAGTGGAAGCTGTGTCTTTTATTTATGTTATCTCTCTGTAATTTAGAAGCTCTTGTAACGCTCTAGACTAGATCCTGGGGAAGGTTAAATTGTTTTTAAATGATTAAATAATGTTTCGTAAGTTTTATTTTAATTTTTGTGGTTGGTTACATTTGCTTTCAAAACAACTTTATGAAAAGGGTTGGATAGTAAGGGTTCGCCTACTAAGAGATAATCAGGTAGGTGTGTTGATACCTAATTTTTTACCTCTCATAATTTTCCTTAATTATCCAGAGTCCTTGAAATATTAAACAGAGGGAAATATATTTTTAGAAGTCAAAATAATTTTCTAAAATTTATTTAGGCTATATTTCCGCAAATTTTGTTTGATGACATAATTTCCATAATGCTGCAAATTAATTTAAGTATTTTTCACAATTATAATACTTTTGCCAAATTAATCAGAAAAAAGGATAATCTTCCATTATTATTCACTTAATTATCTAAATTGTTTTAATGGCGATTTGCAAAGTATTTTACTCTGGTACTGCAAGGAATTTATTTAATTAAGTAAATTAGCCACTTTTACCCATAAACTCTTATTTGATCAAATTATTGGATTTTATCATAATAAATTTAGTTTAATTGTAATTAATTTTGAAATTGTCATTAAGCGGCTATAATTGAATTAATTAATTATTAGCCAATTATGACAATAATTTGAACTAGTCAAATATAATTAAGGTCTTTTGACAGGGTTTATTTATTTCTCCTTATTTTATTACTTTCCTTTTTTTTTATTAGACTTAATTAGTTTAAATGGGGTCCTTTTTTAAATTATCCAATTAAAGAATATTAATTTGGCCACTTATTAAAAGTTGTATGGAAATGTCCAGCCCATATGTATGTATACACGAATATGTTTACATGTGTGTATACCATGTATATAATGGGCTGGCTTTTATTCTTTTACTGGACCAGGCCCAGTCCAATTTGGACCTGACCCGGCCCACATACGCTTATAAGCATAACAACATACCAAACATCCCTTTATTCTTCAAAGCCAGCGTTGGACTCGCCAAACCCTAGCCGCCAGGAGAGGAAAATCCTCTCTCCTCGTCACAGTTGCCTGAAACGGCGATATGGCAGTGTAAAACTGCTTTGCGTAGTCGTGGCTCAACCGTTTGAGGCAAGCAATTAATGCTCATCTCTCTCTCTCTCTCCGCCCGCATCAACCAAACACGGTATTGCCACTTTTACTTTGCTTCACTATTTACTTTACAATGGTCATTTGGCTGAAAAAAAACCTTAATGGGTTTTGTTGTATTTGATTTGAATACTTAATTTTTATTGGTTCATGAAGAACCCCACAGATTGATCGATTTCAAGTCAAATCTAACCCTTCGTTTGTTGTTTTCGTCTAATCCTAGCCTTACAATGTGAGGATGTGAGGAGGAAATCCCATCTAGGGGGAGTTATCCCACATCGATTTAGTAAGGTTTTTGAAAGTTTGGGGTTTCCTATTGTCACGACCCAACCCCGTAGGCCATGACTAGTGCCCGAGATGGACACTCGTACGTATTTACTAGCCAAAATCCACTTGCGTTTAGCATATTAAGGACTTTCATACATACAAGTCAATATATCATTTAGATCGTTACTTATAATATCACATACAAACCAGTCAGACTGTCATAGTGTAGGGAAATGCCAGACCTAAACCATATTAATATAACTGGACAAAAACGACCCATGACCCACAAACATGTCTACAGACCTCTAAGAGTAACAACATCATCATATGGCAGGACAGGGCTCAGCCGTACCCTGAAATAGTCATATATATACGTATGCACAATAGAAGGAACTGTACCAAAAGTATGGGCTCCGGAATAAGGGAGCACTCCAAAGTAGCAGGATAGATGTCCTAAGCTGGCGGGTCACCCACGTGAGCGTCTGTACCTGCGGGCATGAAACGCAGCCCCCGAAGAAGAGGGGGTCAGTACGGAACATGTACTGAGTATGTAAGGCATGAAACATAGTAAAGAGGATAATAAGTAAATAGAATTTATCAGAACAAGTATGACTGTTGAAAACATCAATACACTTGCCCTATGAAATGGGAGTCGTGCATATCAACATCATATATCGTATATATATATATATATATATATATATATATATATATATATATATATATATATATATATATATATATATATATATATATATATATATTTCGTGTCCCGACCCTCTAGTGAGGGCTCGGTGAATATAGCCATGCATGTCAATATCATATATCATCTATATCCATAACGTATCCCGGCCCTCTAGTGAGGGACTCGGTGAATGGAGATCATATGCCGTCCTGGCCGCCATCCCCGTATTATCATATCATCATAGCATCATATCATCATATACATATACATATAACGTATCCCGACCCTCTAGTGAGGGACTCGGTGAACAATGCAGTGGGTTGTGCACGAGAACGTATCCTGGCCCGGGACTCAGTGGAAGATACATTGAGGCATGCACGAGCAGAGTAGTGAGAAACTATATGCACACAAATAAATTTTTAAGACTCGATAGATAAGTACACAAATCGACACTTGAAGGATCGTAACACGTTTCGGGTCAATCCGAGTTTGCGTAAGAAAGTTATGACCATCATTTACTACAGAACTTTCTACGAACGTTTTAAAGCAATCCGAGGCCGTCTGCGAAAGTTAGGGACATTAGTACTTACAGAACTCTTTAAAAAAAAACAAGAACTCTTTATGCTTTGCTTGCTATTCAATTATGCAATAAGCTCGACAACACTAAGTATACTCCTATCAAGAAGTGAATAAGAATCATTAACAAGCTCGGAACCAAGAATAGAGTTACCCCAAGATACGTATCATACCTTACTTAGCTCTAGGACATGCCAAAAGAAAGAAAGGGTAAGCCTTACATACCTTGCCCGCTTCCTAAGCTAATCCGAACTTAAGTCCCGGCTTTCGCAAGATCTACAACAATATAGTAGGTACCAAACATTAGCTATAGACACTTAAGAGTCCAATCCTAAACTACCACTTCGTTTATAGAAATTTCGAAAACATCTCCCCTGTAAATATAACCAACCCCGAGAATCTAACTCGGCCAAATCATCAACAACAATACCAACAACCATATTTCCAACTTTCACAATCAATTTAAAATGCATTCTAACTTTAGTAACTCTCTTTTTACATAACTTCGACGGCGCTACATTTATGTTCAATTCATAATTGCTCACATATTCAAGTATTAATCCGAAACCATTCAAACAATATTCAAGAACACTTCAAACAATCCGCACAACGTTTCAAACGGCCCAACCAACACACACTACCCGAAACCTTTCAAATGCAACAAGAGCAATAACAACACATTCCCCGCTTTCACATTCATGAACTACACCAACAATTTACACGCTAACAACATCATTTTCCATAGATACAAGAAGTGGTATTAATGTCGCATTAGCTTCTAAAACAACTCTCCAACAATTACAACTTCAACTAGAATTATTAAACTTTCCTTTTCATCATAGAATCCATAACAACAACAACCAAAATAATAAGTAAAAATTGGTTCCTCATTCCTACACAACACAACACACACACGGCCAAGCACCAACACCTACACGGCTCAACCCCAACACACAAAATTTCATGAATTTCATTCATTTCTACATACTACAACATACACAAACCATCCATAACATATAAAAAGAAGATTAAACCTTACCTTTTTCCACTTATCTTCTTACTTGGCTAGGGTTGTAATTGGCACAAACAAATGGTTTGTTGACTCCAACAACTACCTCACGTTAAAGAGGGCCTTCCAATTGGTTGAATTGCTAGAAGAAAATAATTTTTGATCAACTTTTCCCAAGGTCCTTGCTCGGCTAGGTATGGCCGAACATGGCTCTTCTTTTTCTTTCTTTTCTCTAAGTTTCTCCAAGCTTCTAAGGGTGAAGATGATGAATATGATAAACTTAGTAATCTTTTGTATACTTATATTATGCATCCATGTGGGCCATGGCCCACACCACATTGCACAGCCACTTGGCCCTTTGTTTCAAGAATTACTAACTTTCCAAAGTTAACTTTTAACCCCATATTTTCCTTAATATTCCATACTAATAATACTTACAAGCAACTTGTGCATTAAATCAAAACCGGAAAATAACCTTACCCTTAACTTATCGCGGTTAGCTCGAAATGTCCCAATGCACAAAATACGGGATATAACATCCTCCCCCCCCCCCCCCCCCCCCCCCCCCCCCCCCCTTTAGAACATTCGTCCTCGAATGTTTAACTAGTCTTATAGGGTCTTATAAGCATTTCGGGGAAGTTTCTTTTTCACATACAATTCATTTATCAATCAACATAACCAATTAAGGAGTTTAAGTTACCTGTAGGGGTAGGAAACAAGTGAGGATACTTCTTTTTCATCTCTTCTTCAGCTTTCCAGGTCACCTCCTCCCTGTTATTGTTCCGCCATAATACCTTAACAGAAGCCACATCTTTAGTACGTAATCTTCTCACCTGACGATCCAGAATGGCTATCGGCTGCTCCTCGTAAGACAGCTCTTCTGTCACCTGGATATCATCTATGGGAAACACTCTGGAAGGGTCACCAATACATTTGCGAAGCATGGACACGTGAAAGACCGGATGCACTGCTTCTAAATCAAATGGTAGGTCTAATTCATAAGCGACCTTGCCTACCCTGCGGACGATCTGGTAAGGTCCAATATATCTCGGACTGAGTTTCCCTTTCTTACCAAATCTCATTACTCCCTTCATGGGTGACGCTTTCAGAAATACCCAATCGCCTACTTGAAATTCTACGTGTCGACGGCGATTATCTGCGTATGACTTCTGTCGACTTTGAGTTACTAGTAACAGTTCCCGTATGAGCTTCACTTTATCAACTGCTTGCTGAATTATATCTGGGCCGATTAATTTAGTTTCACCAACATCGAACCAACCAATCGGTGATCTGCACTTTCTGCCATACAAGGCCTCATACGGTGCCATCTGGATGCTAGAATTGTAGCTGTTATTATAAGC